>NW_026046575.1:0-193698 GCF_023864275.1 Schistocerca cancellata
ATTCGGCCGTTCCATGAGCTCAGGAATGGCCGCGATGCCTTCATCGAGCTCTGCAGATCGACATATGACAGCGTGGAAATTTCGCCGAGCGGTGGCTAAGGGGGTTTAGAGAAGCCAACGCACTAAACACAAGAAAGTCGGGAAACCGAAGCTCATAACGAAAAGATTGCGGAATGCAGTGCGGAAGCAAAACTTCGAGAAGACCAACTCTGAAGCCATCGGCGCGCTAGGAATTATTCCCTCGCAAGAAGCGATCATGTAGGAAGAGCGAGCCCGAGGGTGTCGCTCGACCACACAATAAATTTTTGCTTAATCCAAATTTGCAATACCGGTTCGACACTAGAATACTGCGATAGTAATAAGCACGTCGACTGCAGATGTCATTTAGGGTAGTGAGTCAGACATGGGGAGGATTATAAGGCGGGTGGAATATGCAGCGGCAGGGGGCATTGCAGGGCGGGCGCCGACTTCTTGCGCTGCGGCGCGCCGGTGCCGGCGGCGGCCTGGCTGGGCTGCTGTGCCTCCATGTAGAGCTGCCGCCGAGCCCAGGCACCGTGCCGCTAACGAAGCGATTGCCTTTGGTGACATCTTTTGCAATAACGACTGCGCGAATCGACGGTATCTCGTAAGGAAAGAAAGAGCAGCAGCTGCCGCCGAGCCCAGGCGCCGTGCCTAACACGCAGAAGGTCCCCGGTTCGATTGCGGGCGGAAACCCGTTTTCGTCGCACTCAGCAAGACACTTGCTACGATCTCTGCAGTGACCACTTAAATCAACTTCAAACGTTCCACCAGCAGGGTGCACATGGCTCAAATGAAACATGAAACTGTTTCAGAACTGGTTGTCGGATTTAGCGCTGACTTGGAGGCCTGGAAATGCGCGAAACAGGCCGCCGCCATGCGATTTGTTACCAACACGTTGTACAAAACGCAAGGGCTCGTCCGGGATTTGAACCCGGGACCTCCTGCACCCGAAGCAGGAATCATACCCCTAGACCAACGAGCCTGTCCGTTCCGAAAACGCACTGCATGTGAATGACGCCACCTTTGATGGTCTCACCCTGTAGGGCTGCAGCTCACCCCAGCGTTCTCCCTGTCTGTCGCGGTTGGATTGTTTTCATCGACGTCTTTTACTATAGGAACTTCACGAATCGGAGGGAGCTCGTAGCCGATGCCCTTGCTAACACAGAAGAAAAACTGTTGCTATTACGAGTCTCCGGGTGGTACACGAAAAGAACCGTCGTTTCCGTGGTGTAGCGGTTATCACGTCTGCTTTACACGCAGAAGGTCCCGGTTCGATCCCGGGCGGGAACACAACAATTTTAATCTATATTTCGGATTTCATTCCGAGATGACCTCACGTCCGCGTATGCAGAGACAAGCAATGTCGTATGCTAGACGGATAGGGGCGTCATTTTACTGTCAAATACTGTTGCTCTCTTATTGCACCCGGTATTTGGTAACTGGGAACGCCCCTAGCTCCATTATGGCTGGCAAAATTTATAATCCGGTTCTTCAGGGCTACTTCAAGTGCGCTTGCTACTGGCTTTCCTGAGCTCACCCCTACTCGCCTTGTCACAGCTCTGTCAAAGTGTGATGCTAACTAATAATGAGAAACTCTTGGCCACTCTCAATCTTACATGCCACCACCCCTTTGTTGTTGCCGTCGTTAGTAAGATGAGGGTAGACTGTCGCACAATTAAGCTTAATCTCCACTCACGGTGCACATATTCCGCAAAGACAACCTTGTTTTCCGTTGCATGCAAAATTACCGTCTGCGTTTCTACCGAATTCCACCTACGTACTTTACTGGTGCCGCATTCTTGTTATATCCACGTGCTATAACCAGGCGTCTACTCTTCATTGAGGAGCTGCAACCGGGGCTGAGTTCCACCTACTCTTCAGCACGGTCAAAATGGCAGGGCTCGTCCGGGATTTGAACCCGGGACCTCCTGCACCCAAAGCAGGAATCATACCCTAGACCAACGAGCCACCTGCCTGGAGCAGTCAAGTAATCCCAGGTAGTGGACCTCACAGGGAACACAAACTTTTACGTGAATTCGCAAGATAAACGCTTTCTGCAGGCAGCACTCACCACTGATTGAGAAGAATATTAAAGGCAACGAATAAAAAGCGAAATAACTTCATCGAACACTGCTTATGAACAGCCGGCAGTGCCTCAGTTTCGGTATGTGGTTTCTCAGGGTTAAGAGAAGGCGAATGCACTAACAAAAGAACATCGGGAAACCAAGCACCAACTCATAACGAAAAGATTGCACAATATACTGCATGTAAAATTTACAGAAGACGGATACTGAAGACGCCGCACACAAAAGAATTATTCTATGCAGTAACGATTATCTAGGAAGCGTAAATTGCATGTGCTGCTCCCACCACACAACTTCTTTTGATACTGTTTTACTTATTCTAAATTTTCATTGCCTGATCGTCCCTAGAATACTGTGGTGGTATCAACTGGTTTCCAACAGCGATAGTAGTAAGTAAATCGACTACAAAGTCTTTCAAAGTAGGTCAGACACCAAAAAAAAAAAAAAAAAAAAAAAAACGGAGCTGCGCGTAGCTCATGTCATTCTGCTTTCAAAGGTGAATCAGCGGCTGGGAGTAGTGGCGTACTCCTGTAATCCAAGCTACTGGGAGGCTGTTGTGTGGGAGAGATCTGGAAACAACTACAGATTCGCCGTTCCATGAGCTCAGGAATGGCCGCGATGCCTTCATCGAGCTCTGCAGATCGACATATGACAGCGTGGAAATTTCGCCGAGCGGTGGCTAAGGGTTTAGAGAAGCCAAACGCACTAAACACAAGAAAGTCGGGATAACCGAAGCTCATAACGAAAAGATTGCGGAATGCAGTGCGGAAGCAAAACTTCGAGAAGACCAACTCTGAAGCCATCGGCGCGCTAGGAATTATTCCTCGCAAGAAGCGATCATGTAGGAAGAGCGAGCGAGGGTGTCGCTCGACCACACAATAAATTTTTTGCTTAATCCAAATTTGCAATACCGGTTCGACACTAGAATACTGCGATAGTAATAAGCACGTCGACTGCAGTGTCATTTAGGGTAGTGAGTCAGACATGGGGAGGATATAAGGCGGGTGGAATATGCAAGCGGACAGGGGGCATTGCAGGGCGGGCGCCGACTTCTTGCGCTGCGGCGCGCCGGTGCCGGCGTGCGGCCTGGCTGGGCTGCTGGTGCCTCCATGTAGAGCTGCCGCGAGCCCAGGCACCGTGCGCTAACGAAGCGATTGCCTTTGGTGACATCTTTTGCAATAACGACTGCGCGAATCGACGGTATCTCGTAAGGAAAGAAAGAGCAGCAGCTGCCGCCGAGCCCAGGCGCCGTGCCTAACACGCAGAAGGTCCCCGGTTCGATTGCGGGCGGAAACCCGTTTTCGTCGCACTCAGCAAGACACTTGCTACGATCTCTGCAGTGACCACTTAAATCAACTTCAAACGTTCCACCAGCCAGGTGCACATGGCTCAAATGAAAACATGAAACTGTTTCAGAACTGGTTGTCGGATTTTAGCGCTGACTTGGAGGCCTGGAAATGCGCGAAACAGCCGCCGCCATGCGATTTGTTACCCACACCGTTGTACAAAACGCAAGGGCTCGTCCGGGATTTGAACCCGGGACCTCCTGCACCCGAAGCAGGAATCATACCCCTAGACCAACGAGCCTGTCCGTTCCGAAAACGCACTGCATGTGAATGACGCCACCTTTGATGGTCTCACCCTGTAGGGCTGCAGCTCACCCAGCGTTCTCCCTGTCTGTCGCGGTTGGATTGTTTTCATCGACGTCTTTTACTATAGGAACTTCACGAATCGGAGGGAGCTCGTAGCCGATGCCCTTGCTAACACAGAAGAAAAACTGTTGCTATTACGAGTCTCCGGGTGGTACACGAAAAGAACCGTCGTTTCGTGGTGTAGCGGTTATCACGTCTGCTTTACACGCAGAAGGTCCCCGGTTTCGATCCCGGGCGGGAACACAACAATTTTTAATCTATATTTCGGATTTCATTCCGAGATGACCTCACGTCGCGTATGCAGAGACAAGCAATGTCGTATGCTAGACGGATAGGGCGTCATTTTACTGTCAAATACTGTTGCTCTCTTATTGCACCGGTATTTGGTAACTGGGGAACGCCCCTAGCTCCATTATGGCTGGCAAAATTATAATCCGTTTCTTCAGGGCTACTTCAAGTGCGCTTGCTACTGGCTTTCCTGAGCCTCACCCTACTCGCCTTGTCACAGCTCTGTCAAAGTGTGATGCTAACTAATAATGAGAAACTCTTGGCCACTCTCAATCTTACATGCCACCACCCCTTTGTTGTTGCCGTCGTTAGTAAGATGAGGGTAGACTGTCGCACAATTAAGCTTAATCTCCACTCACGGTGCACATATTCCGCAAAAGACAACCTTGTTTTCCGTTGCATGCAAAATTACCGTCTGCGTTTCTACCGAATTCCACCTACGTACTTTACTGGTGCCGCATTCTTGTTATATCCACGTGCTATAACAGGCGTCTACTCTTCATTGAGGAGCTGCAACCGGGGCTGAGTTCCACCTACTCTTCAGCACGGTCAAAATGGCAGGGCTCGTCCGGGATTTGAACCCGGGACCTCCTGCACCCAAAGCAGGAATCATACCCCTAGACCAACGAGCCACCTGCCTGGAGCAGTCAAGTTAATCCCAGGTAGTGGACCTCACAGGGAACACAAACTTTTACGTGAATTCGCAAGATAAACGCTTTCTGCAGGCAGCACTCACCACTGATGAGAAGAATATTAAAGGCAACGAATAAAAAGCGAAATAACTTCATCGAACACTGCTTATGAACAGCCGGCAGTGCCTCAGTTTCGGTATGTGGTTTCTCAGGGTTAAGAGAAGGCGAATGCACTAAACAAAAGAACATCGGGAAACCAAGCACCAACTCATAACGAAAAGATTGCACAATATACTGCAAGTAAAATTTACAGAAGACGGATACTGAAGACGCCGCACACAAAAGAATTATTCTATGCAGTAACGATTATCTAGGAAGCGTAAATTGCATGTGCTGCTCCACCACACAACTTCTTTTGATACTGTTTTACTTATTCTAAATTTTCATTGCCTGATCGTCCCTAGAATACTGTGTGGTATCAACTGGTTTCCAACAGCGATAGTAGTAAGTAAATCGACTACAAAGTCTTTCAAAGTAGGTCAGACACCAAAAAAAAAAAAAAAAAAAAAAAAAACGGAGCTGCGCGTAGCTCATGTCATTCTGCTTTCAAAGGTGAATCAGCGGCTGGGAGTAGTGGCGTACTCCTGTAATCCAAGCTACTGGGAGGCTGTTGTGTGGGAGAGATCTGGAAACAACTACAGATTCGGCCGTTCCATGAGCTCAGGAATGGCCGCGATGCCTTCATCGAGCTCTGCAGATCGACATATGACAGCGTGGAAATTTCGCCGAGCGGTGGCTAAGGGTTTAGAGAAGCCAAACGCACTAAACACAAGAAAGTCGGGAAACCGAAGCTCATAACGAAAAGATTGCGGAATGCAGTGCGGAAGCAAAACTTCGAGAAGACCAACTCTGAAGCCATCGGCGCGCTAGGAATTATTCCTCGCAAGAAGCGATCATGTAGGAAGAGCGAGCCGAGGGTGTCGCTCGACCACACAATAAATTTTTGCTTAATCCAAATTTGCAATACCGGTTCGACACTAGAATACTGCGATAGTAATAAGCACGTCGACTGCAGTGTCATTTAGGGTAGTGAGTCAGACATGGGGAGGATATAAGGCGGGTGGAATATGCAGCGACAGGGGGCATTGCAGGGCGGGCGCCGACTTCTTGCGCTGCGGCGCGCCGGTGCCGGCGGCGGCCTGGCTGGGCTGCTGGTGCCTCCATGTAGAGCTGCCGCCGAGCCCAGGCACCGTGCCGCTAACGAAGCGATTGCCTTTGGTGACATCTTTTGCAATAACGACTGCGCGAATCGACGGTATCTCGTAAGGAAAGAAAGAGCAGCAGCTGCCGCCGAGCCCAGGCGCCGTGCCTAACACGCAGAAGGTCCCCGGTTCGATTGCGGGCGGAAACCCGTTTTCGTCGCACTCAGCAAGACACTTGCTACGATCTCTGCAGTGACCACTTAAATCAACTTCAAACGTTCCACCAGCAGGGTGCACATGGCTCAAATGAAACATGAAACTGTTTCAGAACTGGTTGTCGGATTTTAGCGCTGACTTGGAGGCCTGGAAATGCGCGAAACAGCCGCCGCCATGCGATTTGTTACCACACCGTTGTACAAAACGCAAGGGCTCGTCCGGGATTTGAACCCGGGACCTCCTGCACCCGAAGCAGGAATCATACCCCTAGACCAACGAGCCTGTCCGTTCCGAAAACGCACTGCATGTGAATGACGCCACCTTTGATGGTCTCACCCTGTAGGGCTGCAGCTCACCCAGCGTTCTCCCTGTCTGTCGCGGTTGGATTGTTTTCATCGACGTCTTTTACTATAGGAACTTCACGAATCGGAGGGAGCTCGTAGCCGATGCCCTTGCTAACACAGAAGAAAAACTGTTGCTATTACGAGTCTCCGGGTGGTACACGAAAAGAACCGTCGTTTCCGTGGTGTAGCGGTTATCACGTCTGCTTTACACGCAGAAGGTCCCCGGTTCGATCCCGGGCGGGAACACAACAATTTTAATCTATATTTCGGATTTCATTTCCGAGATGACCTCACGTCCGCGTATGCAGAGACAAGCAATGTCGTATGCTAGACGGATAGGGCGTCATTTTACTGTCAAATACTGTTGCTCTCTTATTGCACCGGTATTTGGTAACTGGGAACGCCCCTAGCTCCATTATGGCTGGCAAAATTTATAATCCGGTTCTTCAGGGCTACTTCAAGTGCGCTTGCTACTGGCTTTCCTGAGCTCACCCTACTCGCCTTGTCACAGCTCTGTCAAAGTGTGATGCTAACTAATAATGAGAAACTCTTGGCCACTCTCAATCTTACATGCCACCACCCCTTTGTTGTTGCCGTCGTTAGTAAGATGAGGGTAGACTGTCGCACAATTAAGCTTAATCTCCACTCACGGTGCACATATTCCGCAAAGACAACCTTGTTTTCCGTTGCATGCAAAATTACCGTCTGCGTTTCTACCGAATTCCACCTACGTACTTTACTGGTGCCGCATTCTTGTTATATCCACGTGCTATAACAGGCGTCTACTCTTCATTGAGGAGCTGCAACCGGGGCTGAGTTCCACCTACTCTTCAGCACGGTCAAAATGGCAGGGCTCGTCCGGGATTTGAACCCGGGACCTCCTGCACCCAAAGCAGGAATCATACCCCTAGACCAACGAGCCACCTGCCTGGAGCAGTCAAGTTAATCCCAGGTAGTGGACCTCACAGGGAACACAAACTTTTACGTGAATTCGCAAGATAAACGCTTTCTGCAGGCAGCACTCACCACTGATGAGAAGAATATTAAAGGCAACGAATAAAAAGCGAAATAACTTCATCGAACACTGCTTATGAACAGCCGGCAGTGCCTCAGTTTCGGTATGTGGTTTCTCAGGGTTAAGAGAAGGCGAATGCACTAAACAAAAGAACATCGGGAAACCAAGCACCAACTCATAACGAAAAGATTGCACAATATACTGCAAGTAAAATTTACAGAAGACGGATACTGAAGACGCCGCACACAAAAGAATTATTCTATGCAGTAACGATTATCTAGGAAGCGTAAATTGCATGTGCTGCTCCACCACACAACTTCTTTTGATACTGTTTTACTTATTCTAAATTTTCATTGCCTGATCGTCCCTAGAATACTGTGTGGTATCAACTGGTTTCCAACAGCGATAGTAGTAAGTAAATCGACTACAAAGTCTTTCAAAGTAGGTCAGACACCAAAAAAAAAAAAAAAAAAAAAAAAAACGGAGCTGCGCGTAGCTCATGTCATTCTGCTTTCAAAGGTGAATCAGCGGCTGGGAGTAGTGGCGTACTCCTGTAATCCAAGCTACTGGGAGGCTGTTGTGTGGGAGAGATCTGGAAACAACTACAGATTCGGCCGTTCCATGAGCTCAGGAATGGCCGCGATGCCTTCATCGAGCTCTGCAGATCGACATATGACAGCGTGGAAATTTCGCCGAGCGGTGGCTAAGGGTTTAGAGAAGCCAAACGCACTAAACACAAGAAAGTCGGGAAACCGAAGCTCATAACGAAAAGATTGCGGAATGCAGTGCGGAAGCAAAACTTCGAGAAGACCAACTCTGAAGCCATCGGCGCGCTAGGAATTATTCCTCGCAAGAAGCGATCATGTAGGAAGAGCGAGCCGAGGGTGTCGCTCGACCACACAATAAATTTTTGCTTAATCCAAATTTGCAATACCGGTTCGACACTAGAATACTGCGATAGTAATAAGCACGTCGACTGCAGTGTCATTTAGGGTAGTGAGTCAGACATGGGGAGGATATAAGGCGGGTGGAATATGCAGCGACAGGGGGCATTGCAGGGCGGGCGCCGACTTCTTGCGCTGCGGCGCGCCGGTGCCGGCGGCGGCCTGGCTGGGCTGCTGGTGCCTCCATGTAGAGCTGCCGCCGAGCCCAGGCACCGTGCCGCTAACGAAGCGATTGCCTTTGGTGACATCTTTTGCAATAACGACTGCGCGAATCGACGGTATCTCGTAAGGAAAGAAAGAGCAGCAGCTGCCGCCGAGCCCAGGCGCCGTGCCTAACACGCAGAAGGTCCCCGGTTCGATTGCGGGCGGAAACCCGTTTTCGTCGCACTCAGCAAGACACTTGCTACGATCTCTGCAGTGACCACTTAAATCAACTTCAAACGTTCCACCAGCAGGGTGCACATGGCTCAAATGAAACATGAAACTGTTTCAGAACTGGTTGTCGGATTTTAGCGCTGACTTGGAGGCCTGGAAATGCGCGAAACAGCCGCCGCCATGCGATTTGTTACCACACCGTTGTACAAAACGCAAGGGCTCGTCCGGGATTTGAACCCGGGACCTCCTGCACCCGAAGCAGGAATCATACCCCTAGACCAACGAGCCTGTCCGTTCCGAAAACGCACTGCATGTGAATGACGCCACCTTTGATGGTCTCACCCTGTAGGGCTGCAGCTCACCCAGCGTTCTCCCTGTCTGTCGCGGTTGGATTGTTTTCATCGACGTCTTTTACTATAGGAACTTCACGAATCGGAGGGAGCTCGTAGCCGATGCCCTTGCTAACACAGAAGAAAAACTGTTGCTATTACGAGTCTCCGGGTGGTACACGAAAAGAACCGTCGTTTCCGTGGTGTAGCGGTTATCACGTCTGCTTTACACGCAGAAGGTCCCCGGTTCGATCCCGGGCGGGAACACAACAATTTTAATCTATATTTCGGATTTCATTTCCGAGATGACCTCACGTCCGCGTATGCAGAGACAAGCAATGTCGTATGCTAGACGGATAGGGCGTCATTTTACTGTCAAATACTGTTGCTCTCTTATTGCACCGGTATTTGGTAACTGGGAACGCCCCTAGCTCCATTATGGCTGGCAAAATTTATAATCCGGTTCTTCAGGGCTACTTCAAGTGCGCTTGCTACTGGCTTTCCTGAGCTCACCCTACTCGCCTTGTCACAGCTCTGTCAAAGTGTGATGCTAACTAATAATGAGAAACTCTTGGCCACTCTCAATCTTACATGCCACCACCCCTTTGTTGTTGCCGTCGTTAGTAAGATGAGGGTAGACTGTCGCACAATTAAGCTTAATCTCCACTCACGGTGCACATATTCCGCAAAGACAACCTTGTTTTCCGTTGCATGCAAAATTACCGTCTGCGTTTCTACCGAATTCCACCTACGTACTTTACTGGTGCCGCATTCTTGTTATATCCACGTGCTATAACAGGCGTCTACTCTTCATTGAGGAGCTGCAACCGGGGCTGAGTTCCACCTACTCTTCAGCACGGTCAAAATGGCAGGGCTCGTCCGGGATTTGAACCCGGGACCTCCTGCACCCAAAGCAGGAATCATACCCCTAGACCAACGAGCCACCTGCCTGGAGCAGTCAAGTTAATCCCAGGTAGTGGACCTCACAGGGAACACAAACTTTTACGTGAATTCGCAAGATAAACGCTTTCTGCAGGCAGCACTCACCACTGATGAGAAGAATATTAAAGGCAACGAATAAAAAGCGAAATAACTTCATCGAACACTGCTTATGAACAGCCGGCAGTGCCTCAGTTTCGGTATGTGGTTTCTCAGGGTTAAGAGAAGGCGAATGCACTAAACAAAAGAACATCGGGAAACCAAGCACCAACTCATAACGAAAAGATTGCACAATATACTGCAAGTAAAATTTACAGAAGACGGATACTGAAGACGCCGCACACAAAAGAATTATTCTATGCAGTAACGATTATCTAGGAAGCGTAAATTGCATGTGCTGCTCCACCACACAACTTCTTTTGATACTGTTTTACTTATTCTAAATTTTCATTGCCTGATCGTCCCTAGAATACTGTGTGGTATCAACTGGTTTCCAACAGCGATAGTAGTAAGTAAATCGACTACAAAGTCTTTCAAAGTAGGTCAGACACCAAAAAAAAAAAAAAAAAAAAAAAAAACGGAGCTGCGCGTAGCTCATGTCATTCTGCTTTCAAAGGTGAATCAGCGGCTGGGAGTAGTGGCGTACTCCTGTAATCCAAGCTACTGGGAGGCTGTTGTGTGGGAGAGATCTGGAAACAACTACAGATTCGGCCGTTCCATGAGCTCAGGAATGGCCGCGATGCCTTCATCGAGCTCTGCAGATCGACATATGACAGCGTGGAAATTTCGCCGAGCGGTGGCTAAGGGTTTAGAGAAGCCAAACGCACTAAACACAAGAAAGTCGGGAAACCGAAGCTCATAACGAAAAGATTGCGGAATGCAGTGCGGAAGCAAAACTTCGAGAAGACCAACTCTGAAGCCATCGGCGCGCTAGGAATTATTCCTCGCAAGAAGCGATCATGTAGGAAGAGCGAGCCGAGGGTGTCGCTCGACCACACAATAAATTTTTGCTTAATCCAAATTTGCAATACCGGTTCGACACTAGAATACTGCGATAGTAATAAGCACGTCGACTGCAGTGTCATTTAGGGTAGTGAGTCAGACATGGGGAGGATATAAGGCGGGTGGAATATGCAGCGACAGGGGGCATTGCAGGGCGGGCGCCGACTTCTTGCGCTGCGGCGCGCCGGTGCCGGCGGCGGCCTGGCTGGGCTGCTGGTGCCTCCATGTAGAGCTGCCGCCGAGCCCAGGCACCGTGCCGCTAACGAAGCGATTGCCTTTGGTGACATCTTTTGCAATAACGACTGCGCGAATCGACGGTATCTCGTAAGGAAAGAAAGAGCAGCAGCTGCCGCCGAGCCCAGGCGCCGTGCCTAACACGCAGAAGGTCCCCGGTTCGATTGCGGGCGGAAACCCGTTTTCGTCGCACTCAGCAAGACACTTGCTACGATCTCTGCAGTGACCACTTAAATCAACTTCAAACGTTCCACCAGCAGGGTGCACATGGCTCAAATGAAACATGAAACTGTTTCAGAACTGGTTGTCGGATTTTAGCGCTGACTTGGAGGCCTGGAAATGCGCGAAACAGCCGCCGCCATGCGATTTGTTACCACACCGTTGTACAAAACGCAAGGGCTCGTCCGGGATTTGAACCCGGGACCTCCTGCACCCGAAGCAGGAATCATACCCCTAGACCAACGAGCCTGTCCGTTCCGAAAACGCACTGCATGTGAATGACGCCACCTTTGATGGTCTCACCCTGTAGGGCTGCAGCTCACCCAGCGTTCTCCCTGTCTGTCGCGGTTGGATTGTTTTCATCGACGTCTTTTACTATAGGAACTTCACGAATCGGAGGGAGCTCGTAGCCGATGCCCTTGCTAACACAGAAGAAAAACTGTTGCTATTACGAGTCTCCGGGTGGTACACGAAAAGAACCGTCGTTTCCGTGGTGTAGCGGTTATCACGTCTGCTTTACACGCAGAAGGTCCCCGGTTCGATCCCGGGCGGGAACACAACAATTTTAATCTATATTTCGGATTTCATTTCCGAGATGACCTCACGTCCGCGTATGCAGAGACAAGCAATGTCGTATGCTAGACGGATAGGGCGTCATTTTACTGTCAAATACTGTTGCTCTCTTATTGCACCGGTATTTGGTAACTGGGAACGCCCCTAGCTCCATTATGGCTGGCAAAATTTATAATCCGGTTCTTCAGGGCTACTTCAAGTGCGCTTGCTACTGGCTTTCCTGAGCTCACCCTACTCGCCTTGTCACAGCTCTGTCAAAGTGTGATGCTAACTAATAATGAGAAACTCTTGGCCACTCTCAATCTTACATGCCACCACCCCTTTGTTGTTGCCGTCGTTAGTAAGATGAGGGTAGACTGTCGCACAATTAAGCTTAATCTCCACTCACGGTGCACATATTCCGCAAAGACAACCTTGTTTTCCGTTGCATGCAAAATTACCGTCTGCGTTTCTACCGAATTCCACCTACGTACTTTACTGGTGCCGCATTCTTGTTATATCCACGTGCTATAACAGGCGTCTACTCTTCATTGAGGAGCTGCAACCGGGGCTGAGTTCCACCTACTCTTCAGCACGGTCAAAATGGCAGGGCTCGTCCGGGATTTGAACCCGGGACCTCCTGCACCCAAAGCAGGAATCATACCCCTAGACCAACGAGCCACCTGCCTGGAGCAGTCAAGTTAATCCCAGGTAGTGGACCTCACAGGGAACACAAACTTTTACGTGAATTCGCAAGATAAACGCTTTCTGCAGGCAGCACTCACCACTGATGAGAAGAATATTAAAGGCAACGAATAAAAAGCGAAATAACTTCATCGAACACTGCTTATGAACAGCCGGCAGTGCCTCAGTTTCGGTATGTGGTTTCTCAGGGTTAAGAGAAGGCGAATGCACTAAACAAAAGAACATCGGGAAACCAAGCACCAACTCATAACGAAAAGATTGCACAATATACTGCAAGTAAAATTTACAGAAGACGGATACTGAAGACGCCGCACACAAAAGAATTATTCTATGCAGTAACGATTATCTAGGAAGCGTAAATTGCATGTGCTGCTCCACCACACAACTTCTTTTGATACTGTTTTACTTATTCTAAATTTTCATTGCCTGATCGTCCCTAGAATACTGTGTGGTATCAACTGGTTTCCAACAGCGATAGTAGTAAGTAAATCGACTACAAAGTCTTTCAAAGTAGGTCAGACACCAAAAAAAAAAAAAAAAAAAAAAAAAACGGAGCTGCGCGTAGCTCATGTCATTCTGCTTTCAAAGGTGAATCAGCGGCTGGGAGTAGTGGCGTACTCCTGTAATCCAAGCTACTGGGAGGCTGTTGTGTGGGAGAGATCTGGAAACAACTACAGATTCGGCCGTTCCATGAGCTCAGGAATGGCCGCGATGCCTTCATCGAGCTCTGCAGATCGACATATGACAGCGTGGAAATTTCGCCGAGCGGTGGCTAAGGGTTTAGAGAAGCCAAACGCACTAAACACAAGAAAGTCGGGAAACCGAAGCTCATAACGAAAAGATTGCGGAATGCAGTGCGGAAGCAAAACTTCGAGAAGACCAACTCTGAAGCCATCGGCGCGCTAGGAATTATTCCTCGCAAGAAGCGATCATGTAGGAAGAGCGAGCCGAGGGTGTCGCTCGACCACACAATAAATTTTTGCTTAATCCAAATTTGCAATACCGGTTCGACACTAGAATACTGCGATAGTAATAAGCACGTCGACTGCAGTGTCATTTAGGGTAGTGAGTCAGACATGGGGAGGATATAAGGCGGGTGGAATATGCAGCGACAGGGGGCATTGCAGGGCGGGCGCCGACTTCTTGCGCTGCGGCGCGCCGGTGCCGGCGGCGGCCTGGCTGGGCTGCTGGTGCCTCCATGTAGAGCTGCCGCCGAGCCCAGGCACCGTGCCGCTAACGAAGCGATTGCCTTTGGTGACATCTTTTGCAATAACGACTGCGCGAATCGACGGTATCTCGTAAGGAAAGAAAGAGCAGCAGCTGCCGCCGAGCCCAGGCGCCGTGCCTAACACGCAGAAGGTCCCCGGTTCGATTGCGGGCGGAAACCCGTTTTCGTCGCACTCAGCAAGACACTTGCTACGATCTCTGCAGTGACCACTTAAATCAACTTCAAACGTTCCACCAGCAGGGTGCACATGGCTCAAATGAAACATGAAACTGTTTCAGAACTGGTTGTCGGATTTTAGCGCTGACTTGGAGGCCTGGAAATGCGCGAAACAGCCGCCGCCATGCGATTTGTTACCACACCGTTGTACAAAACGCAAGGGCTCGTCCGGGATTTGAACCCGGGACCTCCTGCACCCGAAGCAGGAATCATACCCCTAGACCAACGAGCCTGTCCGTTCCGAAAACGCACTGCATGTGAATGACGCCACCTTTGATGGTCTCACCCTGTAGGGCTGCAGCTCACCCAGCGTTCTCCCTGTCTGTCGCGGTTGGATTGTTTTCATCGACGTCTTTTACTATAGGAACTTCACGAATCGGAGGGAGCTCGTAGCCGATGCCCTTGCTAACACAGAAGAAAAACTGTTGCTATTACGAGTCTCCGGGTGGTACACGAAAAGAACCGTCGTTTCCGTGGTGTAGCGGTTATCACGTCTGCTTTACACGCAGAAGGTCCCCGGTTCGATCCCGGGCGGGAACACAACAATTTTAATCTATATTTCGGATTTCATTTCCGAGATGACCTCACGTCCGCGTATGCAGAGACAAGCAATGTCGTATGCTAGACGGATAGGGCGTCATTTTACTGTCAAATACTGTTGCTCTCTTATTGCACCGGTATTTGGTAACTGGGAACGCCCCTAGCTCCATTATGGCTGGCAAAATTTATAATCCGGTTCTTCAGGGCTACTTCAAGTGCGCTTGCTACTGGCTTTCCTGAGCTCACCCTACTCGCCTTGTCACAGCTCTGTCAAAGTGTGATGCTAACTAATAATGAGAAACTCTTGGCCACTCTCAATCTTACATGCCACCACCCCTTTGTTGTTGCCGTCGTTAGTAAGATGAGGGTAGACTGTCGCACAATTAAGCTTAATCTCCACTCACGGTGCACATATTCCGCAAAGACAACCTTGTTTTCCGTTGCATGCAAAATTACCGTCTGCGTTTCTACCGAATTCCACCTACGTACTTTACTGGTGCCGCATTCTTGTTATATCCACGTGCTATAACAGGCGTCTACTCTTCATTGAGGAGCTGCAACCGGGGCTGAGTTCCACCTACTCTTCAGCACGGTCAAAATGGCAGGGCTCGTCCGGGATTTGAACCCGGGACCTCCTGCACCCAAAGCAGGAATCATACCCCTAGACCAACGAGCCACCTGCCTGGAGCAGTCAAGTTAATCCCAGGTAGTGGACCTCACAGGGAACACAAACTTTTACGTGAATTCGCAAGATAAACGCTTTCTGCAGGCAGCACTCACCACTGATGAGAAGAATATTAAAGGCAACGAATAAAAAGCGAAATAACTTCATCGAACACTGCTTATGAACAGCCGGCAGTGCCTCAGTTTCGGTATGTGGTTTCTCAGGGTTAAGAGAAGGCGAATGCACTAAACAAAAGAACATCGGGAAACCAAGCACCAACTCATAACGAAAAGATTGCACAATATACTGCAAGTAAAATTTACAGAAGACGGATACTGAAGACGCCGCACACAAAAGAATTATTCTATGCAGTAACGATTATCTAGGAAGCGTAAATTGCATGTGCTGCTCCACCACACAACTTCTTTTGATACTGTTTTACTTATTCTAAATTTTCATTGCCTGATCGTCCCTAGAATACTGTGTGGTATCAACTGGTTTCCAACAGCGATAGTAGTAAGTAAATCGACTACAAAGTCTTTCAAAGTAGGTCAGACACCAAAAAAAAAAAAAAAAAAAAAAAAACGGAGCTGCGCGTAGCTCATGTCATTCTGCTTTCAAAGGTGAATCAGCGGCTGGGAGTAGTGGCGTACTCCTGTAATCCAAGCTACTGGGAGGCTGTTGTGTGGGAGAGATCTGGAAACAACTACAGATTCGGCCGTTCCATGAGCTCAGGAATGGCCGCGATGCCTTCATCGAGCTCTGCAGATCGACATATGACAGCGTGGAAATTTCGCCGAGCGGTGGCTAAGGGTTTAGAGAAGCCAAACGCACTAAACACAAGAAAGTCGGGAAACCGAAGCTCATAACGAAAAGATTGCGGAATGCAGTGCGGAAGCAAAACTTCGAGAAGACCAACTCTGAAGCCATCGGCGCGCTAGGAATTATTCCTCGCAAGAAGCGATCATGTAGGAAGAGCGAGCCGAGGGTGTCGCTCGACCACACAATAAATTTTTGCTTAATCCAAATTTGCAATACCGGTTCGACACTAGAATACTGCGATAGTAATAAGCACGTCGACTGCAGTGTCATTTAGGGTAGTGAGTCAGACATGGGGAGGATATAAGGCGGGTGGAATATGCAACGACAGGGGGCATTGCAGGGCGGGCGCCGACTTCTTGCGCTGCGGCGCGCCGGTGCCGGCGGCGGCCTGGCTGGGCTGCTGGTGCCTCCATGTAGAGCTGCCGCCGAGCCCAGGCACCGTGCCGCTAACGAAGCGATTGCCTTTGGTGACATCTTTTGCAATAACGACTGCGCGAATCGACGGTATCTCGTAAGGAAAGAAAGAGCAGCAGCTGCCGCCGAGCCCAGGCGCCGTGCCTAACACGCAGAAGGTCCCCGGTTCGATTGCGGGCGGAAACCCGTTTTCGTCGCACTCAGCAAGACACTTGCTACGATCTCTGCAGTGACCACTTAAATCAACTTCAAACGTTCCACCAGCAGGGTGCACATGGCTCAAATGAAACATGAAACTGTTTCAGAACTGGTTGTCGGATTTTAGCGCTGACTTGGAGGCCTGGAAATGCGCGAAACAGCCGCCGCCATGCGATTTGTTACCACACCGTTGTACAAAACGCAAGGGCTCGTCCGGGATTTGAACCCGGGACCTCCTGCACCCGAAGCAGGAATCATACCCCTAGACCAACGAGCCTGTCCGTTCCGAAAACGCACTGCATGTGAATGACGCCACCTTTGATGGTCTCACCCTGTAGGGCTGCAGCTCACCCAGCGTTCTCCCTGTCTGTCGCGGTTGGATTGTTTTCATCGACGTCTTTTACTATAGGAACTTCACGAATCGGAGGGAGCTCGTAGCCGATGCCCTTGCTAACACAGAAGAAAAACTGTTGCTATTACGAGTCTCCGGGTGGTACACGAAAAGAACCGTCGTTTCCGTGGTGTAGCGGTTATCACGTCTGCTTTACACGCAGAAGGTCCCCGGTTCGATCCCGGGCGGGAACACAACAATTTTAATCTATATTTCGGATTTCATTTCCGAGATGACCTCACGTCCGCGTATGCAGAGACAAGCAATGTCGTATGCTAGACGGATAGGGCGTCATTTTACTGTCAAATACTGTTGCTCTCTTATTGCACCGGTATTTGGTAACTGGGAACGCCCCTAGCTCCATTATGGCTGGCAAAATTTATAATCCGGTTCTTCAGGGCTACTTCAAGTGCGCTTGCTACTGGCTTTCCTGAGCTCACCCTACTCGCCTTGTCACAGCTCTGTCAAAGTGTGATGCTAACTAATAATGAGAAACTCTTGGCCACTCTCAATCTTACATGCCACCACCCCTTTGTTGTTGCCGTCGTTAGTAAGATGAGGGTAGACTGTCGCACAATTAAGCTTAATCTCCACTCACGGTGCACATATTCCGCAAAGACAACCTTGTTTTCCGTTGCATGCAAAATTACCGTCTGCGTTTCTACCGAATTCCACCTACGTACTTTACTGGTGCCGCATTCTTGTTATACCCACGTGCTATAACAGGCGTCTACTCTTCATTGAGGAGCTGCAACCGGGGCTGAGTTCCACCTACTCTTCAGCACGGTCAAAATGGCAGGGCTCGTTCGGGATTTGAACCCGGGACCTCCTGCACCCAAAGCAGGAATCATACCCCTAGACCAACGAGCCACCTGCCTGGAGCAGTCAAGTTAATCCCAGGTAGTGGACCTCACAGGGAACACAAACTTTTACGTGAATTCGCAAGATAAACGCTTTCTGCAGGCAGCACTCACCACTGATGAGAAGAATATTAAAGGCAACGAATAAAAAGCGAAATAACTTCATCGAACACTGCTTATGAACAGCCGGCAGTGCCTCAGTTTCGGTATGTGGTTTCTCAGGGTTAAGAGAAGGCGAATGCACTAAACAAAAGAACATCGGGAAACCAAGCACCAACTCATAACGAAAAGATTGCACAATATACTGCAAGTAAAATTTACAGAAGACGGATACTGAAGACGCCGCACACAAAAGAATTATTCTATGCAGTAACGATTATCTAGGAAGCGTAAATTGCATGTGCTGCTCCACCACACAACTTCTTTTGATACTGTTTTACTTATTCTAAATTTTCATTGCCTGATCGTCCCTAGAATACTGTGTGGTATCAACTGGTTTCCAACAGCGATAGTAGTAAGTAAATCGACTACAAAGTCTTTCAAAGTAGGTCAGACACCAAAAAAAAAAAAAAAAAAAAAAAAACGGAGCTGCGCGTAGCTCATGTCATTCTGCTTTCAAAGGTGAATCAGCGGCTGGGAGTAGTGGCGTACTCCTGTAATCCAAGCTACTGGGAGGCTGTTGTGTGGGAGAGATCTGGAAACAACTACAGATTCGGCCGTTCCATGAGCTCAGGAATGGCCGCGATGCCTTCATCGAGCTCTGCAGATCGACATATGACAGCGTGGAAATTTCGCCGAGCGGTGGCTAAGGGTTTAGAGAAGCCAAACGCACTAAACACAAGAAAGTCGGGAAACCGAAGCTCATAACGAAAAGATTGCGGAATGCAGTGCGGAAGCAAAACTTCGAGAAGACCAACTCTGAAGCCATCGGCGCGCTAGGAATTATTCCTCGCAAGAAGCGATCATGTAGGAAGAGCGAGCCGAGGGTGTCGCTCGACCACACAATAAATTTTTGCTTAATCCAAATTTGCAATACCGGTTCGACACTAGAATACTGCGATAGTAATAAGCACGTCGACTGCAGTGTCATTTAGGGTAGTGAGTCAGACATGGGGAGGATATAAGGCGGGTGGAATATGCAGCGACAGGGGGCATTGCAGGGCGGGCGCCGACTTCTTGCGCTGCGGCGCGCCGGTGCCGGCGGCGGCCTGGCTGGGCTGCTGGTGCCTCCATGTAGAGCTGCCGCCGAGCCCAGGCACCGTGCCGCTAACGAAGCGATTGCCTTTGGTGACATCTTTTGCAATAACGACTGCGCGAATCGACGGTATCTCGTAAGGAAAGAAAGAGCAGCAGCTGCCGCCGAGCCCAGGCGCCGTGCCTAACACGCAGAAGGTCCCCGGTTCGATTGCGGGCGGAAACCCGTTTTCGTCGCACTCAGCAAGACACTTGCTACGATCTCTGCAGTGACCACTTAAATCAACTTCAAACGTTCCACCAGCAGGGTGCACATGGCTCAAATGAAACATGAAACTGTTTCAGAACTGGTTGTCGGATTTTAGCGCTGACTTGGAGGCCTGGAAATGCGCGAAACAGCCGCCGCCATGCGATTTGTTACCACACCGTTGTACAAAACGCAAGGGCTCGTCCGGGATTTGAACCCGGGACCTCCTGCACCCGAAGCAGGAATCATACCCCTAGACCAACGAGCCTGTCCGTTCCGAAAACGCACTGCATGTGAATGACGCCACCTTTGATGGTCTCACCCTGTAGGGCTGCAGCTCACCCAGCGTTCTCCCTGTCTGTCGCGGTTGGATTGTTTTCATCGACGTCTTTTACTATAGGAACTTCACGAATCGGAGGGAGCTCGTAGCCGATGCCCTTGCTAACACAGAAGAAAAACTGTTGCTATTACGAGTCTCCGGGTGGTACACGAAAAGAACCGTCGTTTCCGTGGTGTAGCGGTTATCACGTCTGCTTTACACGCAGAAGGTCCCCGGTTCGATCCCGGGCGGGAACACAACAATTTTAATCTATATTTCGGATTTCATTTCCGAGATGACCTCACGTCCGCGTATGCAGAGACAAGCAATGTCGTATGCTAGACGGATAGGGCGTCATTTTACTGTCAAATACTGTTGCTCTCTTATTGCACCGGTATTTGGTAACTGGGAACGCCCCTAGCTCCATTATGGCTGGCAAAATTTATAATCCGGTTCTTCAGGGCTACTTCAAGTGCGCTTGCTACTGGCTTTCCTGAGCTCACCCTACTCGCCTTGTCACAGCTCTGTCAAAGTGTGATGCTAACTAATAATGAGAAACTCTTGGCCACTCTCAATCTTACATGCCACCACCCCTTTGTTGTTGCCGTCGTTAGTAAGATGAGGGTAGACTGTCGCACAATTAAGCTTAATCTCCACTCACGGTGCACATATTCCGCAAAGACAACCTTGTTTTCCGTTGCATGCAAAATTACCGTCTGCGTTTCTACCGAATTCCACCTACGTACTTTACTGGTGCCGCATTCTTGTTATATCCACGTGCTATAACAGGCGTCTACTCTTCATTGAGGAGCTGCAACCGGGGCTGAGTTCCACCTACTCTTCAGCACGGTCAAAATGGCAGGGCTCGTTCGGGATTTGAACCCGGGACCTCCTGCACCCAAAGCAGGAATCATACCCCTAGACCAACGAGCCACCTGCCTGGAGCAGTCAAGTTAATCCCAGGTAGTGGACCTCACAGGGAACACAAACTTTTACGTGAATTCGCAAGATAAACGCTTTCTGCAGGCAGCACTCACCACTGATGAGAAGAATATTAAAGGCAACGAATAAAAAGCGAAATAACTTCATCGAACACTGCTTATGAACAGCCGGCAGTGCCTCAGTTTCGGTATGTGGTTTCTCAGGGTTAAGAGAAGGCGAATGCACTAAACAAAAGAACATCGGGAAACCAAGCACCAACTCATAACGAAAAGATTGCACAATATACTGCAAGTAAAATTTACAGAAGACGGATACTGAAGACGCCGCACACAAAAGAATTATTCTATGCAGTAACGATTATCTAGGAAGCGTAAATTGCATGTGCTGCTCCACCACACAACTTCTTTTGATACTGTTTTACTTATTCTAAATTTTCATTGCCTGATCGTCCCTAGAATACTGTGTGGTATCAACTGGTTTCCAACAGCGATAGTAGTAAGTAAATCGACTACAAAGTCTTTCAAAGTAGGTCAGACACCAAAAAAAAAAAAAAAAAAAAAAAAAACGGAGCTGCGCGTAGCTCATGTCATTCTGCTTTCAAAGGTGAATCAGCTGCTGGGAGTAGTGGCGTACTCCTGTAATCCAAGCTACTGGGAGGCTGTTGTGTGGGAGAGATCTGGAAACAACTACAGATTCGGCCGTTCCATGAGCTCAGGAATGGCCGCGATGCCTTCATCGAGCTCTGCAGATCGACATATGACAGCGTGGAAATTTCGCCGAGCGGTGGCTAAGGGTTTAGAGAAGCCAAACGCACTAAACACAAGAAAGTCGGGAAACCGAAGCTCATAACGAAAAGATTGCGGAATGCAGTGCGGAAGCAAAACTTCGAGAAGACCAACTCTGAAGCCATCGGCGCGCTAGGAATTATTCCTCGCAAGAAGCGATCATGTAGGAAGAGCGAGCCGAGGGTGTCGCTCGACCACACAATAAATTTTTGCTTAATCCAAATTTGCAATACCGGTTCGACACTAGAATACTGCGATAGTAATAAGCACGTCGACTGCAGTGTCATTTAGGGTAGTGAGTCAGACATGGGGAGGATATAAGGCGGGTGGAATATGCAGCGACAGGGGGCATTGCAGGGCGGGCGCCGACTTCTTGCGCTGCGGCGCGCCGGTGCCGGCGGCGGCCTGGCTGGGCTGCTGGTGCCTCCATGTAGAGCTGCCGCCGAGCCCAGGCACCGTGCCGCTAACGAAGCGATTGCCTTTGGTGACATCTTTTGCAATAACGACTGCGCGAATCGACGGTATCTCGTAAGGAAAGAAAGAGCAGCAGCTGCCGCCGAGCCCAGGCGCCGTGCCTAACACGCAGAAGGTCCCCGGTTCGATTGCGGGCGGAAACCCGTTTTCGTCGCACTCAGCAAGACACTTGCTACGATCTCTGCAGTGACCACTTAAATCAACTTCAAACGTTCCACCAGCAGGGTGCACATGGCTCAAATGAAACATGAAACTGTTTCAGAACTGGTTGTCGGATTTTAGCGCTGACTTGGAGGCCTGGAAATGCGCGAAACAGCCGCCGCCATGCGATTTGTTACCACACCGTTGTACAAAACGCAAGGGCTCGTCCGGGATTTGAACCCGGGACCTCCTGCACCCGAAGCAGGAATCATACCCCTAGACCAACGAGCCTGTCCGTTCCGAAAACGCACTGCATGTGAATGACGCCACCTTTGATGGTCTCACCCTGTAGGGCTGCAGCTCACCCAGCGTTCTCCCTGTCTGTCGCGGTTGGATTGTTTTCATCGACGTCTTTTACTATAGGAACTTCACGAATCGGAGGGAGCTCGTAGCCGATGCCCTTGCTAACACAGAAGAAAAACTGTTGCTATTACGAGTCTCCGGGTGGTACACGAAAAGAACCGTCGTTTCCGTGGTGTAGCGGTTATCACGTCTGCTTTACACGCAGAAGGTCCCCGGTTCGATCCCGGGCGGGAACACAACAATTTTAATCTATATTTCGGATTTCATTTCCGAGATGACCTCACGTCCGCGTATGCAGAGACAAGCAATGTCGTATGCTAGACGGATAGGGCGTCATTTTACTGTCAAATACTGTTGCTCTCTTATTGCACCGGTATTTGGTAACTGGGAACGCCCCTAGCTCCATTATGGCTGGCAAAATTTATAATCCGGTTCTTCAGGGCTACTTCAAGTGCGCTTGCTACTGGCTTTCCTGAGCTCACCCTACTCGCCTTGTCACAGCTCTGTCAAAGTGTGATGCTAACTAATAATGAGAAACTCTTGGCCACTCTCAATCTTACATGCCACCACCCCTTTGTTGTTGCCGTCGTTAGTAAGATGAGGGTAGACTGTCGCACAATTAAGCTTAATCTCCACTCACGGTGCACATATTCCGCAAAGACAACCTTGTTTTCCGTTGCATGCAAAATTACCGTCTGCGTTTCTACCGAATTCCACCTACGTACTTTACTGGTGCCGCATTCTTGTTATATCCACGTGCTATAACAGGCGTCTACTCTTCATTGAGGAGCTGCAACCGGGGCTGAGTTCCACCTACTCTTCAGCACGGTCAAAATGGCAGGGCTCGTTCGGGATTTGAACCCGGGACCTCCTGCACCCAAAGCAGGAATCATACCCCTAGACCAACGAGCCACCTGCCTGGAGCAGTCAAGTTAATCCCAGGTAGTGGACCTCACAGGGAACACAAACTTTTACGTGAATTCGCAAGATAAACGCTTTCTGCAGGCAGCACTCACCACTGATGAGAAGAATATTAAAGGCAACGAATAAAAAGCGAAATAACTTCATCGAACACTGCTTATGAACAGCCGGCAGTGCCTCAGTTTCGGTATGTGGTTTCTCAGGGTTAAGAGAAGGCGAATGCACTAAACAAAAGAACATCGGGAAACCAAGCACCAACTCATAACGAAAAGATTGCACAATATACTGCAAGTAAAATTTACAGAAGACGGATACTGAAGACGCCGCACACAAAAGAATTATTCTATGCAGTAACGATTATCTAGGAAGCGTAAATTGCATGTGCTGCTCCACCACACAACTTCTTTTGATACTGTTTTACTTATTCTAAATTTTCATTGCCTGATCGTCCCTAGAATACTGTGTGGTATCAACTGGTTTCCAACAGCGATAGTAGTAAGTAAATCGACTACAAAGTCTTTCAAAGTAGGTCAGACACCAAAAAAAAAAAAAAAAAAAAAAAAACGGAGCTGCGCGTAGCTCATGTCATTCTGCTTTCAAAGGTGAATCAGCGGCTGGGAGTAGTGGCGTACTCCTGTAATCCAAGCTACTGGGAGGCTGTTGTGTGGGAGAGATCTGGAAACAACTACAGATTCGGCCGTTCCATGAGCTCAGGAATGGCCGCGATGCCTTCATCGAGCTCTGCAGATCGACATATGACAGCGTGGAAATTTCGCCGAGCGGTGGCTAAGGGTTTAGAGAAGCCAAACGCACTAAACACAAGAAAGTCGGGAAACCGAAGCTCATAACGAAAAGATTGCGGAATGCAGTGCGGAAGCAAAACTTCGAGAAGACCAACTCTGAAGCCATCGGCGCGCTAGGAATTATTCCTCGCAAGAAGCGATCATGTAGGAAGAGCGAGCCGAGGGTGTCGCTCGACCACACAATAAATTTTTGCTTAATCCAAATTTGCAATACCGGTTCGACACTAGAATACTGCGATAGTAATAAGCACGTCGACTGCAGTGTCATTTAGGGTAGTGAGTCAGACATGGGGAGGATATAAGGCGGGTGGAATATGCAGCGACAGGGGGCATTGCAGGGCGGGCGCCGACTTCTTGCGCTGCGGCGCGCCGGTGCCGGCGGCGGCCTGGCTGGGCTGCTGGTGCCTCCATGTAGAGCTGCCGCCGAGCCCAGGCACCGTGCCGCTAACGAAGCGATTGCCTTTGGTGACATCTTTTGCAATAACGACTGCGCGAATCGACGGTATCTCGTAAGGAAAGAAAGAGCAGCAGCTGCCGCCGAGCCCAGGCGCCGTGCCTAACACGCAGAAGGTCCCCGGTTCGATTGCGGGCGGAAACCCGTTTTCGTCGCACTCAGCAAGACACTTGCTACGATCTCTGCAGTGACCACTTAAATCAACTTCAAACGTTCCACCAGCAGGGTGCACATGGCTCAAATGAAACATGAAACTGTTTCAGAACTGGTTGTCGGATTTTAGCGCTGACTTGGAGGCCTGGAAATGCGCGAAACAGCCGCCGCCATGCGATTTGTTACCACACCGTTGTACAAAACGCAAGGGCTCGTCCGGGATTTGAACCCGGGACCTCCTGCACCCGAAGCAGGAATCATACCCCTAGACCAACGAGCCTGTCCGTTCCGAAAACGCACTGCATGTGAATGACGCCACCTTTGATGGTCTCACCCTGTAGGGCTGCAGCTCACCCAGCGTTCTCCCTGTCTGTCGCGGTTGGATTGTTTTCATCGACGTCTTTTACTATAGGAACTTCACGAATCGGAGGGAGCTCGTAGCCGATGCCCTTGCTAACACAGAAGAAAAACTGTTGCTATTACGAGTCTCCGGGTGGTACACGAAAAGAACCGTCGTTTCCGTGGTGTAGCGGTTATCACGTCTGCTTTACACGCAGAAGGTCCCCGGTTCGATCCCGGGCGGGAACACAACAATTTTAATCTATATTTCGGATTTCATTTCCGAGATGACCTCACGTCCGCGTATGCAGAGACAAGCAATGTCGTATGCTAGACGGATAGGGCGTCATTTTACTGTCAAATACTGTTGCTCTCTTATTGCACCGGTATTTGGTAACTGGGAACGCCCCTAGCTCCATTATGGCTGGCAAAATTTATAATCCGGTTCTTCAGGGCTACTTCAAGTGCGCTTGCTACTGGCTTTCCTGAGCTCACCCTACTCGCCTTGTCACAGCTCTGTCAAAGTGTGATGCTAACTAATAATGAGAAACTCTTGGCCACTCTCAATCTTACATGCCACCACCCCTTTGTTGTTGCCGTCGTTAGTAAGATGAGGGTAGACTGTCGCACAATTAAGCTTAATCTCCACTCACGGTGCACATATTCCGCAAAGACAACCTTGTTTTCCGTTGCATGCAAAATTACCGTCTGCGTTTCTACCGAATTCCACCTACGTACTTTACTGGTGCCGCATTCTTGTTATATCCACGTGCTATAACAGGCGTCTACTCTTCATTGAGGAGCTGCAACCGGGGCTGAGTTCCACCTACTCTTCAGCACGGTCAAAATGGCAGGGCTCGTTCGGGATTTGAACCCGGGACCTCCTGCACCCAAAGCAGGAATCATACCCCTAGACCAACGAGCCACCTGCCTGGAGCAGTCAAGTTAATCCCAGGTAGTGGACCTCACAGGGAACACAAACTTTTACGTGAATTCGCAAGATAAACGCTTTCTGCAGGCAGCACTCACCACTGATGAGAAGAATATTAAAGGCAACGAATAAAAAGCGAAATAACTTCATCGAACACTGCTTATGAACAGCCGGCAGTGCCTCAGTTTCGGTATGTGGTTTCTCAGGGTTAAGAGAAGGCGAATGCACTAAACAAAAGAACATCGGGAAACCAAGCACCAACTCATAACGAAAAGATTGCACAATATACTGCAAGTAAAATTTACAGAAGACGGATACTGAAGACGCCGCACACAAAAGAATTATTCTATGCAGTAACGATTATCTAGGAAGCGTAAATTGCATGTGCTGCTCCACCACACAACTTCTTTTGATACTGTTTTACTTATTCTAAATTTTCATTGCCTGATCGTCCCTAGAATACTGTGTGGTATCAACTGGTTTCCAACAGCGATAGTAGTAAGTAAATCGACTACAAAGTCTTTCAAAGTAGGTCAGACACCAAAAAAAAAAAAAAAAAAAAAAAAACGGAGCTGCGCGTAGCTCATGTCATTCTGCTTTCAAAGGTGAATCAGCGGCTGGGAGTAGTGGCGTACTCCTGTAATCCAAGCTACTGGGAGGCTGTTGTGTGGGAGAGATCTGGAAACAACTACAGATTCGGCCGTTCCATGAGCTCAGGAATGGCCGCGATGCCTTCATCGAGCTCTGCAGATCGACATATGACAGCGTGGAAATTTCGCCGAGCGGTGGCTAAGGGTTTAGAGAAGCCAAACGCACTAAACACAAGAAAGTCGGGAAACCGAAGCTCATAACGAAAAGATTGCGGAATGCAGTGCGGAAGCAAAACTTCGAGAAGACCAACTCTGAAGCCATCGGCGCGCTAGGAATTATTCCTCGCAAGAAGCGATCATGTAGGAAGAGCGAGCCGAGGGTGTCGCTCGACCACACAATAAATTTTTGCTTAATCCAAATTTGCAATACCGGTTCGACACTAGAATACTGCGATAGTAATAAGCACGTCGACTGCAGTGTCATTTAGGGTAGTGAGTCAGACATGGGGAGGATATAAGGCGGGTGGAATATGCAGCGACAGGGGGCATTGCAGGGCGGGCGCCGACTTCTTGCGCTGCGGCGCGCCGGTGCCGGCGGCGGCCTGGCTGGGCTGCTGGTGCCTCCATGTAGAGCTGCCGCCGAGCCCAGGCACCGTGCCGCTAACGAAGCGATTGCCTTTGGTGACATCTTTTGCAATAACGACTGCGCGAATCGACGGTATCTCGTAAGGAAAGAAAGAGCAGCAGCTGCCGCCGAGCCCAGGCGCCGTGCCTAACACGCAGAAGGTCCCCGGTTCGATTGCGGGCGGAAACCCGTTTTCGTCGCACTCAGCAAGACACTTGCTACGATCTCTGCAGTGACCACTTAAATCAACTTCAAACGTTCCACCAGCAGGGTGCACATGGCTCAAATGAAACATGAAACTGTTTCAGAACTGGTTGTCGGATTTTAGCGCTGACTTGGAGGCCTGGAAATGCGCGAAACAGCCGCCGCCATGCGATTTGTTACCACACCGTTGTACAAAACGCAAGGGCTCGTCCGGGATTTGAACCCGGGACCTCCTGCACCCGAAGCAGGAATCATACCCCTAGACCAACGAGCCTGTCCGTTCCGAAAACGCACTGCATGTGAATGACGCCACCTTTGATGGTCTCACCCTGTAGGGCTGCAGCTCACCCAGCGTTCTCCCTGTCTGTCGCGGTTGGATTGTTTTCATCGACGTCTTTTACTATAGGAACTTCACGAATCGGAGGGAGCTCGTAGCCGATGCCCTTGCTAACACAGAAGAAAAACTGTTGCTATTACGAGTCTCCGGGTGGTACACGAAAAGAACCGTCGTTTCCGTGGTGTAGCGGTTATCACGTCTGCTTTACACGCAGAAGGTCCCCGGTTCGATACCGGGCGGGAACACAACAATTTTAATCTATATTTCGGATTTCATTTCCGAGATGACCTCACGTCCGCGTATGCAGAGACAAGCAATGTCGTATGCTAGACGGATAGGGCGTCATTTTACTGTCAAATACTGTTGCTCTCTTATTGCACCGGTATTTGGTAACTGGGAACGCCCCTAGCTCCATTATGGCTGGCAAAATTTATAATCCGGTTCTTCAGGGCTACTTCAAGTGCGCTTGCTACTGGCTTTCCTGAGCTCACCCTACTCGCCTTGTCACAGCTCTGTCAAAGTGTGATGCTAACTAATAATGAGAAACTCTTGGCCACTCTCAATCTTACATGCCACCACCCCTTTGTTGTTGCCGTCGTTAGTAAGATGAGGGTAGACTGTCGCACAATTAAGCTTAATCTCCACTCACGGTGCACATATTCCGCAAAGACAACCTTGTTTTCCGTTGCATGCAAAATTACCGTCTGCGTTTCTACCGAATTCCACCTACGTACTTTACTGGTGCCGCATTCTTGTTATATCCACGTGCTATAACAGGCGTCTACTCTTCATTGAGGAGCTGCAACCGGGGCTGAGTTCCACCTACTCTTCAGCACGGTCAAAATGGCAGGGCTCGTCCGGGATTTGAACCCGGGACCTCCTGCACCCAAAGCAGGAATCATACCCCTAGACCAACGAGCCACCTGCCTGGAGCAGTCAAGTTAATCCCAGGTAGTGGACCTCACAGGGAACACAAACTTTTACGTGAATTCGCAAGATAAACGCTTTCTGCAGGCAGCACTCACCACTGATGAGAAGAATATTAAAGGCAACGAATAAAAAGCGAAATAACTTCATCGAACACTGCTTATGAACAGCCGGCAGTGCCTCAGTTTCGGTATGTGGTTTCTCAGGGTTAAGAGAAGGCGAATGCACTAAACAAAAGAACATCGGGAAACCAAGCACCAACTCATAACGAAAAGATTGCACGATATACTGCAAGTAAAATTTACAGAAGACGGATACTGAAGACGCCGCACACAAAAGAATTATTCTATGCAGTAACGATTATCTAGGAAGCGTAAATTGCATGTGCTGCTCCACCACACAACTTCTTTTGATACTGTTTTACTTATTCTAAATTTTCATTGCCTGATCGTCCCTAGAATACTGTGTGGTATCAACTGGTTTCCAACAGCGATAGTAGTAAGTAAATCGACTACAAAGTCTTTCAAAGTAGGTCAGACACCAAAAAAAAAAAAAAAAAAAAAAAACGGAGCTGCGCGTAGCTCATGTCATTCTGCTTTCAAAGGTGAATCAGCGGCTGGGAGTAGTGGCGTACTCCTGTAATCCAAGCTACTGGGAGGCTGTTGTGTGGGAGAGATCTGGAAACAACTACAGATTCGGCCGTTCCATGAGCTCAGGAATGGCCGCGATGCCTTCATCGAGCTCTGCAGATCGACATATGACAGCGTGGAAATTTCGCCGAGCGGTGGCTAAGGGTTTAGAGAAGCCAAACGCACTAAACACAAGAAAGTCGGGAAACCGAAGCTCATAACGAAAAGATTGCGGAATGCAGTGCGGAAGCAAAACTTCGAGAAGACCAACTCTGAAGCCATCGGCGCGCTAGGAATTATTCCTCGCAAGAAGCGATCATGTAGGAAGAGCGAGCCGAGGGTGTCGCTCGACCACACAATAAATTTTTGCTTAATCCAAATTTGCAATACCGGTTCGACACTAGAATACTGCGATAGTAATAAGCACGTCGACTGCAGTGTCATTTAGGGTAGTGAGTCAGACATGGGGAGGATATAAGGCGGGTGGAATATGCAGCGACAGGGGGCATTGCAGGGCGGGCGCCGACTTCTTGCGCTGCGGCGCGCCGGTGCCGGCGGCGGCCTGGCTGGGCTGCTGGTGCCTCCATGTAGAGCTGCCGCCGAGCCCAGGCACCGTGCCGCTAACGAAGCGATTGCCTTTGGTGACATCTTTTGCAATAACGACTGCGCGAATCGACGGTATCTCGTAAGGAAAGAAAGAGCAGCAGCTGCCGCCGAGCCCAGGCGCCGTGCCTAACACGCAGAAGGTCCCCGGTTCGATTGCGGGCGGAAACCCGTTTTCGTCGCACTCAGCAAGACACTTGCTACGATCTCTGCAGTGACCACTTAAATCAACTTCAAACGTTCCACCAGCAGGGTGCACATGGCTCAAATGAAACATGAAACTGTTTCAGAACTGGTTGTCGGATTTTAGCGCTGACTTGGAGGCCTGGAAATGCGCGAAACAGCCGCCGCCATGCGATTTGTTACCACACCGTTGTACAAAACGCAAGGGCTCGTCCGGGATTTGAACCCGGGACCTCCTGCACCCGAAGCAGGAATCATACCCCTAGACCAACGAGCCTGTCCGTTCCGAAAACGCACTGCATGTGAATGACGCCACCTTTGATGGTCTCACCCTGTAGGGCTGCAGCTCACCCAGCGTTCTCCCTGTCTGTCGCGGTTGGATTGTTTTCATCGACGTCTTTTACTATAGGAACTTCACGAATCGGAGGGAGCTCGTAGCCGATGCCCTTGCTAACACAGAAGAAAAACTGTTGCTATTACGAGTCTCCGGGTGGTACACGAAAAGAACCGTCGTTTCCGTGGTGTAGCGGTTATCACGTCTGCTTTACACGCAGAAGGTCCCCGGTTCGATCCCGGGCGGGAACACAACAATTTTAATCTATATTTCGGATTTCATTTCCGAGATGACCTCACGTCCGCGTATGCAGAGACAAGCAATGTCGTATGCTAGACGGATAGGGCGTCATTTTACTGTCAAATACTGTTGCTCTCTTATTGCACCGGTATTTGGTAACTGGGAACGCCCCTAGCTCCATTATGGCTGGCAAAATTTATAATCCGGTTCTTCAGGGCTACTTCAAGTGCGCTTGCTACTGGCTTTCCTGAGCTCACCCTACTCGCCTTGTCACAGCTCTGTCAAAGTGTGATGCTAACTAATAATGAGAAACTCTTGGCCACTCTCAATCTTACATGCCACCACCCCTTTGTTGTTGCCGTCGTTAGTAAGATGAGGGTAGACTGTCGCACAATTAAGCTTAATCTCCACTCACGGTGCACATATTCCGCAAAGACAACCTTGTTTTCCGTTGCATGCAAAATTACCGTCTGCGTTTCTACCGAATTCCACCTACGTACTTTACTGGTGCCGCATTCTTGTTATATCCACGTGCTATAACAGGCGTCTACTCTTCATTGAGGAGCTGCAACCGGGGCTGAGTTCCACCTACTCTTCAGCACGGTCAAAATGGCAGGGCTCGTCCGGGATTTGAACCCGGGACCTCCTGCACCCAAAGCAGGAATCATACCCCTAGACCAACGAGCCACCTGCCTGGAGCAGTCAAGTTAATCCCAGGTAGTGGACCTCACAGGGAACACAAACTTTTACGTGAATTCGCAAGATAAACGCTTTCTGCAGGCAGCACTCACCACTGATGAGAAGAATATTAAAGGCAACGAATAAAAAGCGAAATAACTTCATCGAACACTGCTTATGAACAGCCGGCAGTGCCTCAGTTTCGGTATGTGGTTTCTCAGGGTTAAGAGAAGGCGAATGCACTAAACAAAAGAACATCGGGAAACCAAGCACCAACTCATAACGAAAAGATTGCACAATATACTGCAAGTAAAATTTACAGAAGACGGATACTGAAGACGCCGCACACAAAAGAATTATTCTATGCAGTAACGATTATCTAGGAAGCGTAAATTGCATGTGCTGCTCCACCACACAACTTCTTTTGATACTGTTTTACTTATTCTAAATTTTCATTGCCTGATCGTCCCTAGAATACTGTGTGGTATCAACTGGTTTCCAACAGCGATAGTAGTAAGTAAATCGACTACAAAGTCTTTCAAAGTAGGTCAGACACCAAAAAAAAAAAAAAAAAAAAAAAAACGGAGCTGCGCGTAGCTCATGTCATTCTGCTTTCAAAGGTGAATCAGCGGCTGGGAGTAGTGGCGTACTCCTGTAATCCAAGCTACTGGGAGGCTGTTGTGTGGGAGAGATCTGGAAACAACTACAGATTCGGCCGTTCCATGAGCTCAGGAATGGCCGCGATGCCTTCATCGAGCTCTGCAGATCGACATATGACAGCGTGGAAATTTCGCCGAGCGGTGGCTAAGGGTTTAGAGAAGCCAAACGCACTAAACACAAGAAAGTCGGGAAACCGAAGCTCATAACGAAAAGATTGCGGAATGCAGTGCGGAAGCAAAACTTCGAGAAGACCAACTCTGAAGCCATCGGCGCGCTAGGAATTATTCCTCGCAAGAAGCGATCATGTAGGAAGAGCGAGCCGAGGGTGTCGCTCGACCACACAATAAATTTTTGCTTAATCCAAATTTGCAATACCGGTTCGACACTAGAATACTGCGATAGTAATAAGCACGTCGACTGCAGTGTCATTTAGGGTAGTGAGTCAGACATGGGGAGGATATAAGGCGGGTGGAATATGCAGCGACAGGGGGCATTGCAGGGCGGGCGCCGACTTCTTGCGCTGCGGCGCGCCGGTGCCGGCGGCGGCCTGGCTGGGCTGCTGGTGCCTCCATGTAGAGCTGCCGCCGAGCCCAGGCACCGTGCCGCTAACGAAGCGATTGCCTTTGGTGACATCTTTTGCAATAACGACTGCGCGAATCGACGGTATCTCGTAAGGAAAGAAAGAGCAGCAGCTGCCGCCGAGCCCAGGCGCCGTGCCTAACACGCAGAAGGTCCCCGGTTCGATTGCGGGCGGAAACCCGTTTTCGTCGCACTCAGCAAGACACTTGCTACGATCTCTGCAGTGACCACTTAAATCAACTTCAAACGTTCCACCAGCAGGGTGCACATGGCTCAAATGAAACATGAAACTGTTTCAGAACTGGTTGTCGGATTTTAGCGCTGACTTGGAGGCCTGGAAATGCGCGAAACAGCCGCCGCCATGCGATTTGTTACCACACCGTTGTACAAAACGCAAGGGCTCGTCCGGGATTTGAACCCGGGACCTCCTGCACCCGAAGCAGGAATCATACCCCTAGACCAACGAGCCTGTCCGTTCCGAAAACGCACTGCATGTGAATGACGCCACCTTTGATGGTCTCACCCTGTAGGGCTGCAGCTCACCCAGCGTTCTCCCTGTCTGTCGCGGTTGGATTGTTTTCATCGACGTCTTTTACTATAGGAACTTCACGAATCGGAGGGAGCTCGTAGCCGATGCCCTTGCTAACACAGAAGAAAAACTGTTGCTATTACGAGTCTCCGGGTGGTACACGAAAAGAACCGTCGTTTCCGTGGTGTAGCGGTTATCACGTCTGCTTTACACGCAGAAGGTCCCCGGTTCGATACCGGGCGGGAACACAACAATTTTAATCTATATTTCGGATTTCATTTCCGAGATGACCTCACGTCCGCGTATGCAGAGACAAGCAATGTCGTATGCTAGACGGATAGGGCGTCATTTTACTGTCAAATACTGTTGCTCTCTTATTGCACCGGTATTTGGTAACTGGGAACGCCCCTAGCTCCATTATGGCTGGCAAAATTTATAATCCGGTTCTTCAGGGCTACTTCAAGTGCGCTTGCTACTGGCTTTCCTGAGCTCACCCTACTCGCCTTGTCACAGCTCTGTCAAAGTGTGATGCTAACTAATAATGAGAAACTCTTGGCCACTCTCAATCTTACATGCCACCACCCCTTTGTTGTTGCCGTCGTTAGTAAGATGAGGGTAGACTGTCGCACAATTAAGCTTAATCTCCACTCACGGTGCACATATTCCGCAAAGACAACCTTGTTTTCCGTTGCATGCAAAATTACCGTCTGCGTTTCTACCGAATTCCACCTACGTACTTTACTGGTGCCGCATTCTTGTTATATCCACGTGCTATAACAGGCGTCTACTCTTCATTGAGGAGCTGCAACCGGGGCTGAGTTCCACCTACTCTTCAGCACGGTCAAAATGGCAGGGCTCGTCCGGGATTTGAACCCGGGACCTCCTGCACCCAAAGCAGGAATCATACCCCTAGACCAACGAGCCACCTGCCTGGAGCAGTCAAGTTAATCCCAGGTAGTGGACCTCACAGGGAACACAAACTTTTACGTGAATTCGCAAGATAAACGCTTTCTGCAGGCAGCACTCACCACTGATGAGAAGAATATTAAAGGCAACGAATAAAAAGCGAAATAACTTCATCGAACACTGCTTATGAACAGCCGGCAGTGCCTCAGTTTCGGTATGTGGTTTCTCAGGGTTAAGAGAAGGCGAATGCACTAAACAAAAGAACATCGGGAAACCAAGCACCAACTCATAACGAAAAGATTGCACGATATACTGCAAGTAAAATTTACAGAAGACGGATACTGAAGACGCCGCACACAAAAGAATTATTCTATGCAGTAACGATTATCTAGGAAGCGTAAATTGCATGTGCTGCTCCACCACACAACTTCTTTTGATACTGTTTTACTTATTCTAAATTTTCATTGCCTGATCGTCCCTAGAATACTGTGTGGTATCAACTGGTTTCCAACAGCGATAGTAGTAAGTAAATCGACTACAAAGTCTTTCAAAGTAGGTCAGACACCAAAAAAAAAAAAAAAAAAAAAAAAACGGAGCTGCGCGTAGCTCATGTCATTCTGCTTTCAAAGGTGAATCAGCGGCTGGGAGTAGTGGCGTACTCCTGTAATCCAAGCTACTGGGAGGCTGTTGTGTGGGAGAGATCTGGAAACAACTACAGATTCGGCCGTTCCATGAGCTCAGGAATGGCCGCGATGCCTTCATCGAGCTCTGCAGATCGACATATGACAGCGTGGAAATTTCGCCGAGCGGTGGCTAAGGGTTTAGAGAAGCCAAACGCACTAAACACAAGAAAGTCGGGAAACCGAAGCTCATAACGAAAAGATTGCGGAATGCAGTGCGGAAGCAAAACTTCGAGAAGACCAACTCTGAAGCCATCGGCGCGCTAGGAATTATTCCTCGCAAGAAGCGATCATGTAGGAAGAGCGAGCCGAGGGTGTCGCTCGACCACACAATAAATTTTTGCTTAATCCAAATTTGCAATACCGGTTCGACACTAGAATACTGCGATAGTAATAAGCACGTCGACTGCAGTGTCATTTAGGGTAGTGAGTCAGACATGGGGAGGATATAAGGCGGGTGGAATATGCAGCGACAGGGGGCATTGCAGGGCGGGCGCCGACTTCTTGCGCTGCGGCGCGCCGGTGCCGGCGGCGGCCTGGCTGGGCTGCTGGTGCCTCCATGTAGAGCTGCCGCCGAGCCCAGGCACCGTGCCGCTAACGAAGCGATTGCCTTTGGTGACATCTTTTGCAATAACGACTGCGCGAATCGACGGTATCTCGTAAGGAAAGAAAGAGCAGCAGCTGCCGCCGAGCCCAGGCGCCGTGCCTAACACGCAGAAGGTCCCCGGTTCGATTGCGGGCGGAAACCCGTTTTCGTCGCACTCAGCAAGACACTTGCTACGATCTCTGCAGTGACCACTTAAATCAACTTCAAACGTTCCACCAGCAGGGTGCACATGGCTCAAATGAAACATGAAACTGTTTCAGAACTGGTTGTCGGATTTTAGCGCTGACTTGGAGGCCTGGAAATGCGCGAAACAGCCGCCGCCATGCGATTTGTTACCACACCGTTGTAGAAAACGCAAGGGCTCGTCCGGGATTTGAACCCGGGACCTCCTGCACCCGAAGCAGGAATCATACCCCTAGACCAACGAGCCTGTCCGTTCCGAAAACGCACTGCATGTGAATGACGCCACCTTTGATGGTCTCACCCTGTAGGGCTGCAGCTCACCCAGCGTTCTCCCTGTCTGTCGCGGTTGGATTGTTTTCATCGACGTCTTTTACTATAGGAACTTCACGAATCGGAGGGAGCTCGTAGCCGATGCCCTTGCTAACACAGAAGAAAAACTGTTGCTATTACGAGTCTCCGGGTGGTACACGAAAAGAACCGTCGTTTCCGTGGTGTAGCGGTTATCACGTCTGCTTTACACGCAGAAGGTCCCCGGTTCGATCCCGGGCGGGAACACAACAATTTTAATCTATATTTCGGATTTCATTTCCGAGATGACCTCACGTCCGCGTATGCAGAGACAAGCAATGTCGTATGCTAGACGGATAGGGCGTCATTTTACTGTCAAATACTGTTGCTCTCTTATTGCACCGGTATTTGGTAACTGGGAACGCCCCTAGCTCCATTATGGCTGGCAAAATTTATAATCCGGTTCTTCAGGGCTACTTCAAGTGCGCTTGCTACTGGCTTTCCTGAGCTCACCCTACTCGCCTTGTCACAGCTCTGTCAAAGTGTGATGCTAACTAATAATGAGAAACTCTTGGCCACTCTCAATCTTACATGCCACCACCCCTTTGTTGTTGCCGTCGTTAGTAAGATGAGGGTAGACTGTCGCACAATTAAGCTTAATCTCCACTCACGGTGCACATATTCCGCAAAGACAACCTTGTTTTCCGTTGCATGCAAAATTACCGTCTGCGTTTCTACCGAATTCCACCTACGTACTTTACTGGTGCCGCATTCTTGTTATATCCACGTGCTATAACAGGCGTCTACTCTTCATTGAGGAGCTGCAACCGGGGCTGAGTTCCACCTACTCTTCAGCACGGTCAAAATGGCAGGGCTCGTTCGGGATTTGAACCCGGGACCTCCTGCACCCAAAGCAGGAATCATACCCCTAGACCAACGAGCCACCTGCCTGGAGCAGTCAAGTTAATCCCAGGTAGTGGACCTCACAGGGAACACAAACTTTTACGTGAATTCGCAAGATAAACGCTTTCTGCAGGCAGCACTCACCACTGATGAGAAGAATATTAAAGGCAACGAATAAAAAGCGAAATAACTTCATCGAACACTGCTTATGAACAGCCGGCAGTGCCTCAGTTTCGGTATGTGGTTTCTCAGGGTTAAGAGAAGGCGAATGCACTAAACAAAAGAACATCGGGAAACCAAGCACCAACTCATAACGAAAAGATTGCACAATATACTGCAAGTAAAATTTACAGAAGACGGATACTGAAGACGCCGCACACAAAAGAATTATTCTATGCAGTAACGATTATCTAGGAAGCGTAAATTGCATGTGCTGCTCCACCACACAACTTCTTTTGATACTGTTTTACTTATTCTAAATTTTCATTGCCTGATCGTCCCTAGAATACTGTGTGGTATCAACTGGTTTCCAACAGCGATAGTAGTAAGTAAATCGACTACAAAGTCTTTCAAAGTAGGTCAGACACCAAAAAAAAAAAAAAAAAAAAAAAACGGAGCTGCGCGTAGCTCATGTCATTCTGCTTTCAAAGGTGAATCAGCGGCTGGGAGTAGTGGCGTACTCCTGTAATCCAAGCTACTGGGAGGCTGTTGTGTGGGAGAGATCTGGAAACAACTACAGATTCGGCCGTTCCATGAGCTCAGGAATGGCCGCGATGCCTTCATCGAGCTCTGCAGATCGACATATGACAGCGTGGAAATTTCGCCGAGCGGTGGCTAAGGGTTTAGAGAAGCCAAACGCACTAAACACAAGAAAGTCGGGAAACCGAAGCTCATAACGAAAAGATTGCGGAATGCAGTGCGGAAGCAAAACTTCGAGAAGACCAACTCTGAAGCCATCGGCGCGCTAGGAATTATTCCTCGCAAGAAGCGATCATGTAGGAAGAGCGAGCCGAGGGTGTCGCTCGACCACACAATAAATTTTTGCTTAATCCAAATTTGCAATACCGGTTCGACACTAGAATACTGCGATAGTAATAAGCACGTCGACTGCAGTGTCATTTAGGGTAGTGAGTCAGACATGGGGAGGATATAAGGCGGGTGGAATATGCAGCGACAGGGGGCATTGCAGGGCGGGCGCCGACTTCTTGCGCTGCGGCGCGCCGGTGCCGGCGGCGGCCTGGCTGGGCTGCTGGTGCCTCCATGTAGAGCTGCCGCCGAGCCCAGGCACCGTGCCGCTAACGAAGCGATTGCCTTTGGTGACATCTTTTGCAATAACGACTGCGCGAATCGACGGTATCTCGTAAGGAAAGAAAGAGCAGCAGCTGCCGCCGAGCCCAGGCGCCGTGCCTAACACGCAGAAGGTCCCCGGTTCGATTGCGGGCGGAAACCCGTTTTCGTCGCACTCAGCAAGACACTTGCTACGATCTCTGCAGTGACCACTTAAATCAACTTCAAACGTTCCACCAGCAGGGTGCACATGGCTCAAATGAAACATGAAACTGTTTCAGAACTGGTTGTCGGATTTTAGCGCTGACTTGGAGGCCTGGAAATGCGCGAAACAGCCGCCGCCATGCGATTTGTTACCACACCGTTGTACAAAACGCAAGGGCTCGTCCGGGATTTGAACCCGGGACCTCCTGCACCCGAAGCAGGAATCATACCCCTAGACCAACGAGCCTGTCCGTTCCGAAAACGCACTGCATGTGAATGACGCCACCTTTGATGGTCTCACCCTGTAGGGCTGCAGCTCACCCAGCGTTCTCCCTGTCTGTCGCGGTTGGATTGTTTTCATCGACGTCTTTTACTATAGGAACTTCACGAATCGGAGGGAGCTCGTAGCCGATGCCCTTGCTAACACAGAAGAAAAACTGTTGCTATTACGAGTCTCCGGGTGGTACACGAAAAGAACCGTCGTTTCCGTGGTGTAGCGGTTATCACGTCTGCTTTACACGCAGAAGGTCCCCGGTTCGATACCGGGCGGGAACACAACAATTTTAATCTATATTTCGGATTTCATTTCCGAGATGACCTCACGTCCGCGTATGCAGAGACAAGCAATGTCGTATGCTAGACGGATAGGGCGTCATTTTACTGTCAAATACTGTTGCTCTCTTATTGCACCGGTATTTGGTAACTGGGAACGCCCCTAGCTCCATTATGGCTGGCAAAATTTATAATCCGGTTCTTCAGGGCTACTTCAAGTGCGCTTGCTACTGGCTTTCCTGAGCTCACCCTACTCGCCTTGTCACAGCTCTGTCAAAGTGTGATGCTAACTAATAATGAGAAACTCTTGGCCACTCTCAATCTTACATGCCACCACCCCTTTGTTGTTGCCGTCGTTAGTAAGATGAGGGTAGACTGTCGCACAATTAAGCTTAATCTCCACTCACGGTGCACATATTCCGCAAAGACAACCTTGTTTTCCGTTGCATGCAAAATTACCGTCTGCGTTTCTACCGAATTCCACCTACGTACTTTACTGGTGCCGCATTCTTGTTATATCCACGTGCTATAACAGGCGTCTACTCTTCATTGAGGAGCTGCAACCGGGGCTGAGTTCCACCTACTCTTCAGCACGGTCAAAATGGCAGGGCTCGTCCGGGATTTGAACCCGGGACCTCCTGCACCCAAAGCAGGAATCATACCCCTAGACCAACGAGCCACCTGCCTGGAGCAGTCAAGTTAATCCCAGGTAGTGGACCTCACAGGGAACACAAACTTTTACGTGAATTCGCAAGATAAACGCTTTCTGCAGGCAGCACTCACCACTGATGAGAAGAATATTAAAGGCAACGAATAAAAAGCGAAATAACTTCATCGAACACTGCTTATGAACAGCCGGCAGTGCCTCAGTTTCGGTATGTGGTTTCTCAGGGTTAAGAGAAGGCGAATGCACTAAACAAAAGAACATCGGGAAACCAAGCACCAACTCATAACGAAAAGATTGCACGATATACTGCAAGTAAAATTTACAGAAGACGGATACTGAAGACGCCGCACACAAAAGAATTATTCTATGCAGTAACGATTATCTAGGAAGCGTAAATTGCATGTGCTGCTCCACCACACAACTTCTTTTGATACTGTTTTACTTATTCTAAATTTTCATTGCCTGATCGTCCCTAGAATACTGTGTGGTATCAACTGGTTTCCAACAGCGATAGTAGTAAGTAAATCGACTACAAAGTCTTTCAAAGTAGGTCAGACACCAAAAAAAAAAAAAAAAAAAAAAAAACGGAGCTGCGCGTAGCTCATGTCATTCTGCTTTCAAAGGTGAATCAGCGGCTGGGAGTAGTGGCGTACTCCTGTAATCCAAGCTACTGGGAGGCTGTTGTGTGGGAGAGATCTGGAAACAACTACAGATTCGGCCGTTCCATGAGCTCAGGAATGGCCGCGATGCCTTCATCGAGCTCTGCAGATCGACATATGACAGCGTGGAAATTTCGCCGAGCGGTGGCTAAGGGTTTAGAGAAGCCAAACGCACTAAACACAAGAAAGTCGGGAAACCGAAGCTCATAACGAAAAGATTGCGGAATGCAGTGCGGAAGCAAAACTTCGAGAAGACCAACTCTGAAGCCATCGGCGCGCTAGGAATTATTCCTCGCAAGAAGCGATCATGTAGGAAGAGCGAGCCGAGGGTGTCGCTCGACCACACAATAAATTTTTGCTTAATCCAAATTTGCAATACCGGTTCGACACTAGAATACTGCGATAGTAATAAGCACGTCGACTGCAGTGTCATTTAGGGTAGTGAGTCAGACATGGGGAGGATATAAGGCGGGTGGAATATGCAGCGACAGGGGGCATTGCAGGGCGGGCGCCGACTTCTTGCGCTGCGGCGCGCCGGTGCCGGCGGCGGCCTGGCTGGGCTGCTGGTGCCTCCATGTAGAGCTGCCGCCGAGCCCAGGCACCGTGCCGCTAACGAAGCGATTGCCTTTGGTGACATCTTTTGCAATAACGACTGCGCGAATCGACGGTATCTCGTAAGGAAAGAAAGAGCAGCAGCTGCCGCCGAGCCCAGGCGCCGTGCCTAACACGCAGAAGGTCCCCGGTTCGATTGCGGGCGGAAACCCGTTTTCGTCGCACTCAGCAAGACACTTGCTACGATCTCTGCAGTGACCACTTAAATCAACTTCAAACGTTCCACCAGCAGGGTGCACATGGCTCAAATGAAACATGAAACTGTTTCAGAACTGGTTGTCGGATTTTAGCGCTGACTTGGAGGCCTGGAAATGCGCGAAACAGCCGCCGCCATGCGATTTGTTACCACACCGTTGTAGAAAACGCAAGGGCTCGTCCGGGATTTGAACCCGGGACCTCCTGCACCCGAAGCAGGAATCATACCCCTAGACCAACGAGCCTGTCCGTTCCGAAAACGCACTGCATGTGAATGACGCCACCTTTGATGGTCTCACCCTGTAGGGCTGCAGCTCACCCAGCGTTCTCCCTGTCTGTCGCGGTTGGATTGTTTTCATCGACGTCTTTTACTATAGGAACTTCACGAATCGGAGGGAGCTCGTAGCCGATGCCCTTGCTAACACAGAAGAAAAACTGTTGCTATTACGAGTCTCCGGGTGGTACACGAAAAGAACCGTCGTTTCCGTGGTGTAGCGGTTATCACGTCTGCTTTACACGCAGAAGGTCCCCGGTTCGATCCCGGGCGGGAACACAACAATTTTAATCTATATTTCGGATTTCATTTCCGAGATGACCTCACGTCCGCGTATGCAGAGACAAGCAATGTCGTATGCTAGACGGATAGGGCGTCATTTTACTGTCAAATACTGTTGCTCTCTTATTGCACCGGTATTTGGTAACTGGGAACGCCCCTAGCTCCATTATGGCTGGCAAAATTTATAATCCGGTTCTTCAGGGCTACTTCAAGTGCGCTTGCTACTGGCTTTCCTGAGCTCACCCTACTCGCCTTGTCACAGCTCTGTCAAAGTGTGATGCTAACTAATAATGAGAAACTCTTGGCCACTCTCAATCTTACATGCCACCACCCCTTTGTTGTTGCCGTCGTTAGTAAGATGAGGGTAGACTGTCGCACAATTAAGCTTAATCTCCACTCACGGTGCACATATTCCGCAAAGACAACCTTGTTTTCCGTTGCATGCAAAATTACCGTCTGCGTTTCTACCGAATTCCACCTACGTACTTTACTGGTGCCGCATTCTTGTTATATCCACGTGCTATAACAGGCGTCTACTCTTCATTGAGGAGCTGCAACCGGGGCTGAGTTCCACCTACTCTTCAGCACGGTCAAAATGGCAGGGCTCGTTCGGGATTTGAACCCGGGACCTCCTGCACCCAAAGCAGGAATCATACCCCTAGACCAACGAGCCACCTGCCTGGAGCAGTCAAGTTAATCCCAGGTAGTGGACCTCACAGGGAACACAAACTTTTACGTGAATTCGCAAGATAAACGCTTTCTGCAGGCAGCACTCACCACTGATGAGAAGAATATTAAAGGCAACGAATAAAAAGCGAAATAACTTCATCGAACACTGCTTATGAACAGCCGGCAGTGCCTCAGTTTCGGTATGTGGTTTCTCAGGGTTAAGAGAAGGCGAATGCACTAAACAAAAGAACATCGGGAAACCAAGCACCAACTCATAACGAAAAGATTGCACAATATACTGCAAGTAAAATTTACAGAAGACGGATACTGAAGACGCCGCACACAAAAGAATTATTCTATGCAGTAACGATTATCTAGGAAGCGTAAATTGCATGTGCTGCTCCACCACACAACTTCTTTTGATACTGTTTTACTTATTCTAAATTTTCATTGCCTGATCGTCCCTAGAATACTGTGTGGTATCAACTGGTTTCCAACAGCGATAGTAGTAAGTAAATCGACTACAAAGTCTTTCAAAGTAGGTCAGACACCAAAAAAAAAAAAAAAAAAAAAAAACGGAGCTGCGCGTAGCTCATGTCATTCTGCTTTCAAAGGTGAATCAGCGGCTGGGAGTAGTGGCGTACTCCTGTAATCCAAGCTACTGGGAGGCTGTTGTGTGGGAGAGATCTGGAAACAACTACAGATTCGGCCGTTCCATGAGCTCAGGAATGGCCGCGATGCCTTCATCGAGCTCTGCAGATCGACATATGACAGCGTGGAAATTTCGCCGAGCGGTGGCTAAGGGTTTAGAGAAGCCAAACGCACTAAACACAAGAAAGTCGGGAAACCGAAGCTCATAACGAAAAGATTGCGGAATGCAGTGCGGAAGCAAAACTTCGAGAAGACCAACTCTGAAGCCATCGGCGCGCTAGGAATTATTCCTCGCAAGAAGCGATCATGTAGGAAGAGCGAGCCGAGGGTGTCGCTCGACCACACAATAAATTTTTGCTTAATCCAAATTTGCAATACCGGTTCGACACTAGAATACTGCGATAGTAATAAGCACGTCGACTGCAGTGTCATTTAGGGTAGTGAGTCAGACATGGGGAGGATATAAGGCGGGTGGAATATGCAGCGACAGGGGGCATTGCAGGGCGGGCGCCGACTTCTTGCGCTGCGGCGCGCCGGTGCCGGCGGCGGCCTGGCTGGGCTGCTGGTGCCTCCATGTAGAGCTGCCGCCGAGCCCAGGCACCGTGCCGCTAACGAAGCGATTGCCTTTGGTGACATCTTTTGCAATAACGACTGCGCGAATCGACGGTATCTCGTAAGGAAAGAAAGAGCAGCAGCTGCCGCCGAGCCCAGGCGCCGTGCCTAACACGCAGAAGGTCCCCGGTTCGATTGCGGGCGGAAACCCGTTTTCGTCGCACTCAGCAAGACACTTGCTACGATCTCTGCAGTGACCACTTAAATCAACTTCAAACGTTCCACCAGCAGGGTGCACATGGCTCAAATGAAACATGAAACTGTTTCAGAACTGGTTGTCGGATTTTAGCGCTGACTTGGAGGCCTGGAAATGCGCGAAACAGCCGCCGCCATGCGATTTGTTACCACACCGTTGTACAAAACGCAAGGGCTCGTCCGGGATTTGAACCCGGGACCTCCTGCACCCGAAGCAGGAATCATACCCCTAGACCAACGAGCCTGTCCGTTCCGAAAACGCACTGCATGTGAATGACGCCACCTTTGATGGTCTCACCCTGTAGGGCTGCAGCTCACCCAGCGTTCTCCCTGTCTGTCGCGGTTGGATTGTTTTCATCGACGTCTTTTACTATAGGAACTTCACGAATCGGAGGGAGCTCGTAGCCGATGCCCTTGCTAACACAGAAGAAAAACTGTTGCTATTACGAGTCTCCGGGTGGTACACGAAAAGAACCGTCGTTTCCGTGGTGTAGCGGTTATCACGTCTGCTTTACACGCAGAAGGTCCCCGGTTCGATACCGGGCGGGAACACAACAATTTTAATCTATATTTCGGATTTCATTTCCGAGATGACCTCACGTCCGCGTATGCAGAGACAAGCAATGTCGTATGCTAGACGGATAGGGCGTCATTTTACTGTCAAATACTGTTGCTCTCTTATTGCACCGGTATTTGGTAACTGGGAACGCCCCTAGCTCCATTATGGCTGGCAAAATTTATAATCCGGTTCTTCAGGGCTACTTCAAGTGCGCTTGCTACTGGCTTTCCTGAGCTCACCCTACTCGCCTTGTCACAGCTCTGTCAAAGTGTGATGCTAACTAATAATGAGAAACTCTTGGCCACTCTCAATCTTACATGCCACCACCCCTTTGTTGTTGCCGTCGTTAGTAAGATGAGGGTAGACTGTCGCACAATTAAGCTTAATCTCCACTCACGGTGCACATATTCCGCAAAGACAACCTTGTTTTCCGTTGCATGCAAAATTACCGTCTGCGTTTCTACCGAATTCCACCTACGTACTTTACTGGTGCCGCATTCTTGTTATATCCACGTGCTATAACAGGCGTCTACTCTTCATTGAGGAGCTGCAACCGGGGCTGAGTTCCACCTACTCTTCAGCACGGTCAAAATGGCAGGGCTCGTCCGGGATTTGAACCCGGGACCTCCTGCACCCAAAGCAGGAATCATACCCCTAGACCAACGAGCCACCTGCCTGGAGCAGTCAAGTTAATCCCAGGTAGTGGACCTCACAGGGAACACAAACTTTTACGTGAATTCGCAAGATAAACGCTTTCTGCAGGCAGCACTCACCACTGATGAGAAGAATATTAAAGGCAACGAATAAAAAGCGAAATAACTTCATCGAACACTGCTTATGAACAGCCGGCAGTGCCTCAGTTTCGGTATGTGGTTTCTCAGGGTTAAGAGAAGGCGAATGCACTAAACAAAAGAACATCGGGAAACCAAGCACCAACTCATAACGAAAAGATTGCACGATATACTGCAAGTAAAATTTACAGAAGACGGATACTGAAGACGCCGCACACAAAAGAATTATTCTATGCAGTAACGATTATCTAGGAAGCGTAAATTGCATGTGCTGCTCCACCACACAACTTCTTTTGATACTGTTTTACTTATTCTAAATTTTCATTGCCTGATCGTCCCTAGAATACTGTGTGGTATCAACTGGTTTCCAACAGCGATAGTAGTAAGTAAATCGACTACAAAGTCTTTCAAAGTAGGTCAGACACCAAAAAAAAAAAAAAAAAAAAAAAAAACGGAGCTGCGCGTAGCTCATGTCATTCTGCTTTCAAAGGTGAATCAGCGGCTGGGAGTAGTGGCGTACTCCTGTAATCCAAGCTACTGGGAGGCTGTTGTGTGGGAGAGATCTGGAAACAACTACAGATTCGGCCGTTCCATGAGCTCAGGAATGGCCGCGATGCCTTCATCGAGCTCTGCAGATCGACATATGACAGCGTGGAAATTTCGCCGAGCGGTGGCTAAGGGTTTAGAGAAGCCAAACGCACTAAACACAAGAAAGTCGGGAAACCGAAGCTCATAACGAAAAGATTGCGGAATGCAGTGCGGAAGCAAAACTTCGAGAAGACCAACTCTGAAGCCATCGGCGCGCTAGGAATTATTCCTCGCAAGAAGCGATCATGTAGGAAGAGCGAGCCGAGGGTGTCGCTCGACCACACAATAAATTTTTGCTTAATCCAAATTTGCAATACCGGTTCGACACTAGAATACTGCGATAGTAATAAGCACGTCGACTGCAGTGTCATTTAGGGTAGTGAGTCAGACATGGGGAGGATATAAGGCGGGTGGAATATGCAGCGACAGGGGGCATTGCAGGGCGGGCGCCGACTTCTTGCGCTGCGGCGCGCCGGTGCCGGCGGCGGCCTGGCTGGGCTGCTGGTGCCTCCATGTAGAGCTGCCGCCGAGCCCAGGCACCGTGCCGCTAACGAAGCGATTGCCTTTGGTGACATCTTTTGCAATAACGACTGCGCGAATCGACGGTATCTCGTAAGGAAAGAAAGAGCAGCAGCTGCCGCCGAGCCCAGGCGCCGTGCCTAACACGCAGAAGGTCCCCGGTTCGATTGCGGGCGGAAACCCGTTTTCGTCGCACTCAGCAAGACACTTGCTACGATCTCTGCAGTGACCACTTAAATCAACTTCAAACGTTCCACCAGCAGGGTGCACATGGCTCAAATGAAACATGAAACTGTTTCAGAACTGGTTGTCGGATTTTAGCGCTGACTTGGAGGCCTGGAAATGCGCGAAACAGCCGCCGCCATGCGATTTGTTACCACACCGTTGTACAAAACGCAAGGGCTCGTCCGGGATTTGAACCCGGGACCTCCTGCACCCGAAGCAGGAATCATACCCCTAGACCAACGAGCCTGTCCGTTCCGAAAACGCACTGCATGTGAATGACGCCACCTTTGATGGTCTCACCCTGTAGGGCTGCAGCTCACCCAGCGTTCTCCCTGTCTGTCGCGGTTGGATTGTTTTCATCGACGTCTTTTACTATAGGAACTTCACGAATCGGAGGGAGCTCGTAGCCGATGCCCTTGCTAACACAGAAGAAAAACTGTTGCTATTACGAGTCTCCGGGTGGTACACGAAAAGAACCGTCGTTTCCGTGGTGTAGCGGTTATCACGTCTGCTTTACACGCAGAAGGTCCCCGGTTCGATACCGGGCGGGAACACAACAATTTTAATCTATATTTCGGATTTCATTTCCGAGATGACCTCACGTCCGCGTATGCAGAGACAAGCAATGTCGTATGCTAGACGGATAGGGCGTCATTTTACTGTCAAATACTGTTGCTCTCTTATTGCACCGGTATTTGGTAACTGGGAACGCCCCTAGCTCCATTATGGCTGGCAAAATTTATAATCCGGTTCTTCAGGGCTACTTCAAGTGCGCTTGCTACTGGCTTTCCTGAGCTCACCCTACTCGCCTTGTCACAGCTCTGTCAAAGTGTGATGCTAACTAATAATGAGAAACTCTTGGCCACTCTGAATCTTACATGCCACCACCCCTTTGTTGTTGCCGTCGTTAGTAAGATGAGGGTAGACTGTCGCACAATTAAGCTTAATCTCCACTCACGGTGCACATATTCCGCAAAGACAACCTTGTTTTCCGTTGCATGCAAAATTACCGTCTGCGTTTCTACCGAATTCCACCTACGTACTTTACTGGTGCCGCATTCTTGTTATATCCACGTGCTATAACAGGCGTCTACTCTTCATTGAGGAGCTGCAACCGGGGCTGAGTTCCACCTACTCTTCAGCACGGTCAAAATGGCAGGGCTCGTCCGGGATTTGAACCCGGGACCTCCTGCACCCAAAGCAGGAATCATACCCCTAGACCAACGAGCCACCTGCCTGGAGCAGTCAAGTTAATCCCAGGTAGTGGACCTCACAGGGAACACAAACTTTTACGTGAATTCGCAAGATAAACGCTTTCTGCAGGCAGCACTCACCACTGATGAGAAGAATATTAAAGGCAACGAATAAAAAGCGAAATAACTTCATCGAACACTGCTTATGAACAGCCGGCAGTGCCTCAGTTTCGGTATGTGGTTTCTCAGGGTTAAGAGAAGGCGAATGCACTAAACAAAAGAACATCGGGAAACCAAGCACCAACTCATAACGAAAAGATTGCACAATATACTGCAAGTAAAATTTACAGAAGACGGATACTGAAGACGCCGCACACAAAAGAATTATTCTATGCAGTAACGATTATCTAGGAAGCGTAAATTGCATGTGCTGCTCCACCACACAACCTCTTTTGATACTGTTTTACTTATTCTAAATTTTCATTGCCTGATCGTCCCTAGAATACTGTGTGGTATCACCTGGTTTCCAACAGCGATAGTAGTAAGTAAATCGACTACAAAGTCTTTCAAAGTAGGTCAGATACCAAAAAAAAAAAACGGAGCTGCGCGTAGCTCATGTCATTCTGCTTTCAAAGGTGAATCAGCGGCTGGGAGTAGTGGCGTACTCCTGTAATCCAAGCTACTGGGAGGCTGTTGTGTGGGAGAGATCTGGAAACAACTACAGATTCGGCCGTTCCATGAGCTCAGGAATGGCCGCGATGCCTTCATCGAGCTCTGCAGATCGACATATGACAGCGTGGAAATTTCGGCGAGCGGTGGCTAAGGGTTTAGAGAAGCCAAACGCACTAAACACAAGAAAGTCGGGAAACCGAAGCTCATAACGAAAAGATTGCGGAATGCAGTGCGGAAGCAAAACTTCGAGAAGACCAACTCTGAAGCCATCGGCGCGCTAGGAATTATTCCTCGCAAGAAGCGATCATGTAGGAAGAGCGAGCCGAGGGTGTCGCTCGACCACACAATAAATTTTTGCTTAATCCAAATTTGCAATACCGGTTCGACACTAGAATACTGCGATAGTAATAAGCACGTCGACTGCAGTGTCATTTAGGGTAGTGAGTCAGACATGGGGAGGATATAAGGCGGGTGGAATATGCAACGACAGGGGGCATTGCAGGGCGGGCGCCGACTTCTTGCGCTGCGGCGCGCCGGTGCCGGCGGCGGCCTGGCTGGGCTGCTGGTGCCTCCATGTAGAGCTGCCGCCGAGCCCAGGCACCGTGCCGCTAACGAAGCGATTGCCTTTGGTGACATCTTTTGCAATAACGACTGCGCGAATCGACGGTATCTCGTAAGGAAAGAAAGAGCAGCAGCTGCCGCCGAGCCCAGGCGCCGTGCCTAACACGCAGAAGGTCCCCGGTTCGATTGCGGGCGGAAACCCGTTTTCGTCGCACTCAGCAAGACACTTGCTACGATCTCTGCAGTGACCACTTAAATCAACTTCAAACGTTCCACCAGCAGGGTGCACATGGCTCAAATGAAACATGAAACTGTTTCAGAACTGGTTGTCGGATTTTAGCGCTGACTTGGAGGCCTGGAAATGCGCGAAACAGCCGCCGCCATGCGATTTGTTACCACACCGTTGTACAAAACGCAAGGGCTCGTCCGGGATTTGAACCCGGGACCTCCTGCACCCGAAGCAGGAATCATACCCCTAGACCAACGAGCCTGTCCGTTCCGAAAACGCACTGCATGTGAATGACGCCACCTTTGATGGTCTCACCCTGTAGGGCTGCAGCTCACCCAGCGTTCTCCCTGTCTGTCGCGGTTGGATTGTTTTCATCGACGTCTTTTACTATAGGAACTTCACGAATCGGAGGGAGCTCGTAGCCGATGCCCTTGCTAACACAGAAGAAAAACTGTTGCTATTACGAGTCTCCGGGTGGTACACGAAAAGAACCGTCGTTTCCGTGGTGTAGCGGTTATCACGTCTGCTTTACACGCAGAAGGTCCCCGGTTCGATCCCGGGCGGGAACACAACAATTTTAATCTATATTTCGGATTTCATTTCCGAGATGACCTCACGTCCGCGTATGCAGAGACAAGCAATGTCGTATGCTAGACGGATAGGGCGTCATTTTACTGTCAAATACTGTTGCTCTCTTATTGCACCGGTATTTGGTAACTGGGAACGCCCCTAGCTCCATTATGGCTGGCAAAATTTATAATCCGGTTCTTCAGGGCTACTTCAAGTGCGCTTGCTACTGGCTTTCCTGAGCTCACCCTACTCGCCTTGTCACAGCTCTGTCAAAGTGTGATGCTAACTAATAATGAGAAACTCTTGGCCACTCTCAATCTTACATGCCACCACCCCTTTGTTGTTGCCGTCGTTAGTAAGATGAGGGTAGACTGTCGCACAATTAAGCTTAATCTCCACTCACGGTGCACATATTCCGCAAAGACAACCTTGTTTTCCGTTGCATGCAAAATTACCGTCTGCGTTTCTACCGAATTCCACCTACGTACTTTACTGGTGCCGCATTCTTGTTATATCCACGTGCTATAACAGGCGTCTACTCTTCATTGAGGAGCTGCAACCGGGGCTGAGTTCCACCTACTCTTCAGCACGGTCAAAATGGCAGGGCTCGTTCGGGATTTGAACCCGGGACCTCCTGCACCCAAAGCAGGAATCATACCCCTAGACCAACGAGCCACCTGCCTGGAGCAGTCAAGTTAATCCCAGGTAGTGGACCTCACAGGGAACACAAACTTTTACGTGAATTCGCAAGATAAACGCTTTCTGCAGGCAGCACTCACCACTGATGAGAAGAATATTAAAGGCAACGAATAAAAAGCGAAATAACTTCATCGAACACTGCTTATGAACAGCCGGCAGTGCCTCAGTTTCGGTATGTGGTTTCTCAGGGTTAAGAGAAGGCGAATGCACTAAACAAAAGAACATCGGGAAACCAAGCACCAACTCATAACGAAAAGATTGCACAATATACTGCAAGTAAAATTTACAGAAGACGGATACTGAAGACGCCGCACACAAAAGAATTATTCTATGCAGTAACGATTATCTAGGAAGCGTAAATTGCATGTGCTGCTCCACCACACAACTTCTTTTGATACTGTTTTACTTATTCTAAATTTTCATTGCCTGATCGTCCCTAGAATACTGTGTGGTATCAACTGGTTTCCAACAGCGATAGTAGTAAGTAAATCGACTACAAAGTCTTTCAAAGTAGGTCAGACACCAAAAAAAAAAAAAAAAAAAAAAAAACGGAGCTGCGCGTAGCTCATGTCATTCTGCTTTCAAAGGTGAATCAGCGGCTGGGAGTAGTGGCGTACTCCTGTAATCCAAGCTACTGGGAGGCTGTTGTGTGGGAGAGATCTGGAAACAACTACAGATTCGGCCGTTCCATGAGCTCAGGAATGGCCGCGATGCCTTCATCGAGCTCTGCAGATCGACATATGACAGCGTGGAAATTTCGCCGAGCGGTGGCTAAGGGTTTAGAGAAGCCAAACGCACTAAACACAAGAAAGTCGGGAAACCGAAGCTCATAACGAAAAGATTGCGGAATGCAGTGCGGAAGCAAAACTTCGAGAAGACCAACTCTGAAGCCATCGGCGCGCTAGGAATTATTCCTCGCAAGAAGCGATCATGTAGGAAGAGCGAGCCGAGGGTGTCGCTCGACCACACAATAAATTTTTGCTTAATCCAAATTTGCAATACCGGTTCGACACTAGAATACTGCGATAGTAATAAGCACGTCGACTGCAGTGTCATTTAGGGTAGTGAGTCAGACATGGGGAGGATATAAGGCGGGTGGAATATGCAGCGACAGGGGGCATTGCAGGGCGGGCGCCGACTTCTTGCGCTGCGGCGCGCCGGTGCCGGCGGCGGCCTGGCTGGGCTGCTGGTGCCTCCATGTAGAGCTGCCGCCGAGCCCAGGCACCGTGCCGCTAACGAAGCGATTGCCTTTGGTGACATCTTTTGCAATAACGACTGCGCGAATCGACGGTATCTCGTAAGGAAAGAAAGAGCAGCAGCTGCCGCCGAGCCCAGGCGCCGTGCCTAACACGCAGAAGGTCCCCGGTTCGATTGCGGGCGGAAACCCGTTTTCGTCGCACTCAGCAAGACACTTGCTACGATCTCTGCAGTGACCACTTAAATCAACTTCAAACGTTCCACCAGCAGGGTGCACATGGCTCAAATGAAACATGAAACTGTTTCAGAACTGGTTGTCGGATTTTAGCGCTGACTTGGAGGCCTGGAAATGCGCGAAACAGCCGCCGCCATGCGATTTGTTACCACACCGTTGTACAAAACGCAAGGGCTCGTCCGGGATTTGAACCCGGGACCTCCTGCACCCGAAGCAGGAATCATACCCCTAGACCAACGAGCCTGTCCGTTCCGAAAACGCACTGCATGTGAATGACGCCACCTTTGATGGTCTCACCCTGTAGGGCTGCAGCTCACCCAGCGTTCTCCCTGTCTGTCGCGGTTGGATTGTTTTCATCGACGTCTTTTACTATAGGAACTTCACGAATCGGAGGGAGCTCGTAGCCGATGCCCTTGCTAACACAGAAGAAAAACTGTTGCTATTACGAGTCTCCGGGTGGTACACGAAAAGAACCGTCGTTTCCGTGGTGTAGCGGTTATCACGTCTGCTTTACACGCAGAAGGTCCCCGGTTCGATCCCGGGCGGGAACACAACAATTTTAATCTATATTTCGGATTTCATTTCCGAGATGACCTCACGTCCGCGTATGCAGAGACAAGCAATGTCGTATGCTAGACGGATAGGGCGTCATTTTACTGTCAAATACTGTTGCTCTCTTATTGCACCGGTATTTGGTAACTGGGAACGCCCCTAGCTCCATTATGGCTGGCAAAATTTATAATCCGGTTCTTCAGGGCTACTTCAAGTGCGCTTGCTACTGGCTTTCCTGAGCTCACCCTACTCGCCTTGTCACAGCTCTGTCAAAGTGTGATGCTAACTAATAATGAGAAACTCTTGGCCACTCTCAATCTTACATGCCACCACCCCTTTGTTGTTGCCGTCGTTAGTAAGATGAGGGTAGACTGTCGCACAATTAAGCTTAATCTCCACTCACGGTGCACATATTCCGCAAAGACAACCTTGTTTTCCGTTGCATGCAAAATTACCGTCTGCGTTTCTACCGAATTCCACCTACGTACTTTACTGGTGCCGCATTCTTGTTATATCCACGTGCTATAACAGGCGTCTACTCTTCATTGAGGAGCTGCAACCGGGGCTGAGTTCCACCTACTCTTCAGCACGGTCAAAATGGCAGGGCTCGTTCGGGATTTGAACCCGGGACCTCCTGCACCCAAAGCAGGAATCATACCCCTAGACCAACGAGCCACCTGCCTGGAGCAGTCAAGTTAATCCCAGGTAGTGGACCTCACAGGGAACACAAACTTTTACGTGAATTCGCAAGATAAACGCTTTCTGCAGGCAGCACTCACCACTGATGAGAAGAATATTAAAGGCAACGAATAAAAAGCGAAATAACTTCATCGAACACTGCTTATGAACAGCCGGCAGTGCCTCAGTTTCGGTATGTGGTTTCTCAGGGTTAAGAGAAGGCGAATGCACTAAACAAAAGAACATCGGGAAACCAAGCACCAACTCATAACGAAAAGATTGCACAATATACTGCAAGTAAAATTTACAGAAGACGGATACTGAAGACGCCGCACACAAAAGAATTATTCTATGCAGTAACGATTATCTAGGAAGCGTAAATTGCATGTGCTGCTCCACCACACAACTTCTTTTGATACTGTTTTACTTATTCTAAATTTTCATTGCCTGATCGTCCCTAGAATACTGTGTGGTATCAACTGGTTTCCAACAGCGATAGTAGTAAGTAAATCGACTACAAAGTCTTTCAAAGTAGGTCAGACACCAAAAAAAAAAAAAAAAAAAAAAAAACGGAGCTGCGCGTAGCTCATGTCATTCTGCTTTCAAAGGTGAATCAGCGGCTGGGAGTAGTGGCGTACTCCTGTAATCCAAGCTACTGGGAGGCTGTTGTGTGGGAGAGATCTGGAAACAACTACAGATTCGGCCGTTCCATGAGCTCAGGAATGGCCGCGATGCCTTCATCGAGCTCTGCAGATCGACATATGACAGCGTGGAAATTTCGCCGAGCGGTGGCTAAGGGTTTAGAGAAGCCAAACGCACTAAACACAAGAAAGTCGGGAAACCGAAGCTCATAACGAAAAGATTGCGGAATGCAGTGCGGAAGCAAAACTTCGAGAAGACCAACTCTGAAGCCATCGGCGCGCTAGGAATTATTCCTCGCAAGAAGCGATCATGTAGGAAGAGCGAGCCGAGGGTGTCGCTCGACCACACAATAAATTTTTGCTTAATCCAAATTTGCAATACCGGTTCGACACTAGAATACTGCGATAGTAATAAGCACGTCGACTGCAGTGTCATTTAGGGTAGTGAGTCAGACATGGGGAGGATATAAGGCGGGTGGAATATGCAGCGACAGGGGGCATTGCAGGGCGGGCGCCGACTTCTTGCGCTGCGGCGCGCCGGTGCCGGCGGCGGCCTGGCTGGGCTGCTGGTGCCTCCATGTAGAGCTGCCGCCGAGCCCAGGCACCGTGCCGCTAACGAAGCGATTGCCTTTGGTGACATCTTTTGCAATAACGACTGCGCGAATCGACGGTATCTCGTAAGGAAAGAAAGAGCAGCAGCTGCCGCCGAGCCCAGGCGCCGTGCCTAACACGCAGAAGGTCCCCGGTTCGATTGCGGGCGGAAACCCGTTTTCGTCGCACTCAGCAAGACACTTGCTACGATCTCTGCAGTGACCACTTAAATCAACTTCAAACGTTCCACCAGCAGGGTGCACATGGCTCAAATGAAACATGAAACTGTTTCAGAACTGGTTGTCGGATTTTAGCGCTGACTTGGAGGCCTGGAAATGCGCGAAACAGCCGCCGCCATGCGATTTGTTACCACACCGTTGTACAAAACGCAAGGGCTCGTCCGGGATTTGAACCCGGGACCTCCTGCACCCGAAGCAGGAATCATACCCCTAGACCAACGAGCCTGTCCGTTCCGAAAACGCACTGCATGTGAATGACGCCACCTTTGATGGTCTCACCCTGTAGGGCTGCAGCTCACCCAGCGTTCTCCCTGTCTGTCGCGGTTGGATTGTTTTCATCGACGTCTTTTACTATAGGAACTTCACGAATCGGAGGGAGCTCGTAGCCGATGCCCTTGCTAACACAGAAGAAAAACTGTTGCTATTACGAGTCTCCGGGTGGTACACGAAAAGAACCGTCGTTTCCGTGGTGTAGCGGTTATCACGTCTGCTTTACACGCAGAAGGTCCCCGGTTCGATACCGGGCGGGAACACAACAATTTTAATCTATATTTCGGATTTCATTTCCGAGATGACCTCACGTCCGCGTATGCAGAGACAAGCAATGTCGTATGCTAGACGGATAGGGCGTCATTTTACTGTCAAATACTGTTGCTCTCTTATTGCACCGGTATTTGGTAACTGGGAACGCCCCTAGCTCCATTATGGCTGGCAAAATTTATAATCCGGTTCTTCAGGGCTACTTCAAGTGCGCTTGCTACTGGCTTTCCTGAGCTCACCCTACTCGCCTTGTCACAGCTCTGTCAAAGTGTGATGCTAACTAATAATGAGAAACTCTTGGCCACTCTCAATCTTACATGCCACCACCCCTTTGTTGTTGCCGTCGTTAGTAAGATGAGGGTAGACTGTCGCACAATTAAGCTTAATCTCCACTCACGGTGCACATATTCCGCAAAGACAACCTTGTTTTCCGTTGCATGCAAAATTACCGTCTGCGTTTCTACCGAATTCCACCTACGTACTTTACTGGTGCCGCATTCTTGTTATATCCACGTGCTATAACAGGCGTCTACTCTTCATTGAGGAGCTGCAACCGGGGCTGAGTTCCACCTACTCTTCAGCACGGTCAAAATGGCAGGGCTCGTCCGGGATTTGAACCCGGGACCTCCTGCACCCAAAGCAGGAATCATACCCCTAGACCAACGAGCCACCTGCCTGGAGCAGTCAAGTTAATCCCAGGTAGTGGACCTCACAGGGAACACAAACTTTTACGTGAATTCGCAAGATAAACGCTTTCTGCAGGCAGCACTCACCACTGATGAGAAGAATATTAAAGGCAACGAATAAAAAGCGAAATAACTTCATCGAACACTGCTTATGAACAGCCGGCAGTGCCTCAGTTTCGGTATGTGGTTTCTCAGGGTTAAGAGAAGGCGAATGCACTAAACAAAAGAACATCGGGAAACCAAGCACCAACTCATAACGAAAAGATTGCACGATATACTGCAAGTAAAATTTACAGAAGACGGATACTGAAGACGCCGCACACAAAAGAATTATTCTATGCAGTAACGATTATCTAGGAAGCGTAAATTGCATGTGCTGCTCCACCACACAACTTCTTTTGATACTGTTTTACTTATTCTAAATTTTCATTGCCTGATCGTCCCTAGAATACTGTGTGGTATCAACTGGTTTCCAACAGCGATAGTAGTAAGTAAATCGACTACAAAGTCTTTCAAAGTAGGTCAGACACCAAAAAAAAAAAAAAAAAAAAAAAAAAACGGAGCTGCGCGTAGCTCATGTCATTCTGCTTTCAAAGGTGAATCAGCGGCTGGGAGTAGTGGCGTACTCCTGTAATCCAAGCTACTGGGAGGCTGTTGTGTGGGAGAGATCTGGAAACAACTACAGATTCGGCCGTTCCATGAGCTCAGGAATGGCCGCGATGCCTTCATCGAGCTCTGCAGATCGACATATGACAGCGTGGAAATTTCGCCGAGCGGTGGCTAAGGGTTTAGAGAAGCCAAACGCACTAAACACAAGAAAGTCGGGAAACCGAAGCTCATAACGAAAAGATTGCGGAATGCAGTGCGGAAGCAAAACTTCGAGAAGACCAACTCTGAAGCCATCGGCGCGCTAGGAATTATTCCTCGCAAGAAGCGATCATGTAGGAAGAGCGAGCCGAGGGTGTCGCTCGACCACACAATAAATTTTTGCTTAATCCAAATTTGCAATACCGGTTCGACACTAGAATACTGCGATAGTAATAAGCACGTCGACTGCAGTGTCATTTAGGGTAGTGAGTCAGACATGGGGAGGATATAAGGCGGGTGGAATATGCAGCGACAGGGGGCATTGCAGGGCGGGCGCCGACTTCTTGCGCTGCGGCGCGCCGGTGCCGGCGGCGGCCTGGCTGGGCTGCTGGTGCCTCCATGTAGAGCTGCCGCCGAGCCCAGGCACCGTGCCGCTAACGAAGCGATTGCCTTTGGTGACATCTTTTGCAATAACGACTGCGCGAATCGACGGTATCTCGTAAGGAAAGAAAGAGCAGCAGCTGCCGCCGAGCCCAGGCGCCGTGCCTAACACGCAGAAGGTCCCCGGTTCGATTGCGGGCGGAAACCCGTTTTCGTCGCACTCAGCAAGACACTTGCTACGATCTCTGCAGTGACCACTTAAATCAACTTCAAACGTTCCACCAGCAGGGTGCACATGGCTCAAATGAAACATGAAACTGTTTCAGAACTGGTTGTCGGATTTTAGCGCTGACTTGGAGGCCTGGAAATGCGCGAAACAGCCGCCGCCATGCGATTTGTTACCACACCGTTGTACAAAACGCAAGGGCTCGTCCGGGATTTGAACCCGGGACCTCCTGCACCCGAAGCAGGAATCATACCCCTAGACCAACGAGCCTGTCCGTTCCGAAAACGCACTGCATGTGAATGACGCCACCTTTGATGGTCTCACCCTGTAGGGCTGCAGCTCACCCAGCGTTCTCCCTGTCTGTCGCGGTTGGATTGTTTTCATCGACGTCTTTTACTATAGGAACTTCACGAATCGGAGGGAGCTCGTAGCCGATGCCCTTGCTAACACAGAAGAAAAACTGTTGCTATTACGAGTCTCCGGGTGGTACACGAAAAGAACCGTCGTTTCCGTGGTGTAGCGGTTATCACGTCTGCTTTACACGCAGAAGGTCCCCGGTTCGATACCGGGCGGGAACACAACAATTTTAATCTATATTTCGGATTTCATTTCCGAGATGACCTCACGTCCGCGTATGCAGAGACAAGCAATGTCGTATGCTAGACGGATAGGGCGTCATTTTACTGTCAAATACTGTTGCTCTCTTATTGCACCGGTATTTGGTAACTGGGAACGCCCCTAGCTCCATTATGGCTGGCAAAATTTATAATCCGGTTCTTCAGGGCTACTTCAAGTGCGCTTGCTACTGGCTTTCCTGAGCTCACCCTACTCGCCTTGTCACAGCTCTGTCAAAGTGTGATGCTAACTAATAATGAGAAACTCTTGGCCACTCTGAATCTTACATGCCACCACCCCTTTGTTGTTGCCGTCGTTAGTAAGATGAGGGTAGACTGTCGCACAATTAAGCTTAATCTCCACTCACGGTGCACATATTCCGCAAAGACAACCTTGTTTTCCGTTGCATGCAAAATTACCGTCTGCGTTTCTACCGAATTCCACCTACGTACTTTACTGGTGCCGCATTCTTGTTATATCCACGTGCTATAACAGGCGTCTACTCTTCATTGAGGAGCTGCAACCGGGGCTGAGTTCCACCTACTCTTCAGCACGGTCAAAATGGCAGGGCTCGTCCGGGATTTGAACCCGGGACCTCCTGCACCCAAAGCAGGAATCATACCCCTAGACCAACGAGCCACCTGCCTGGAGCAGTCAAGTTAATCCCAGGTAGTGGACCTCACAGGGAACACAAACTTTTACGTGAATTCGCAAGATAAACGCTTTCTGCAGGCAGCACTCACCACTGATGAGAAGAATATTAAAGGCAACGAATAAAAAGCGAAATAACTTCATCGAACACTGCTTATGAACAGCCGGCAGTGCCTCAGTTTCGGTATGTGGTTTCTCAGGGTTAAGAGAAGGCGAATGCACTAAACAAAAGAACATCGGGAAACCAAGCACCAACTCATAACGAAAAGATTGCACAATATACTGCAAGTAAAATTTACAGAAGACGGATACTGAAGACGCCGCACACAAAAGAATTATTCTATGCAGTAACGATTATCTAGGAAGCGTAAATTGCATGTGCTGCTCCACCACACAACTTCTTTTGATACTGTTTTACTTATTCTAAATTTTCATTGCCTGATCGTCCCTAGAATACTGTGTGGTATCACCTGGTTTCCAACAGCGATAGTAGTAAGTAAATCGACTACAAAGTCTTTCAAAGTAGGTCAGATACCAAAAAAAAAAAACGGAGCTGCGCGTAGCTCATGTCATTCTGCTTTCAAAGGTGAATCAGCGGCTGGGAGTAGTGGCGTACTCCTGTAATCCAAGCTACTGGGAGGCTGTTGTGTGGGAGAGATCTGGAAACAACTACAGATTCGGCCGTTCCATGAGCTCAGGAATGGCCGCGATGCCTTCATCGAGCTCTGCAGATCGACATATGACAGCGTGGAAATTTCGGCGAGCGGTGGCTAAGGGTTTAGAGAAGCCAAACGCACTAAACACAAGAAAGTCGGGAAACCGAAGCTCATAACGAAAAGATTGCGGAATGCAGTGCGGAAGCAAAACTTCGAGAAGACCAACTCTGAAGCCATCGGCGCGCTAGGAATTATTCCTCGCAAGAAGCGATCATGTAGGAAGAGCGAGCCGAGGGTGTCGCTCGACCACACAATAAATTTTTGCTTAATCCAAATTTGCAATACCGGTTCGACACTAGAATACTGCGATAGTAATAAGCACGTCGACTGCAGTGTCATTTAGGGTAGTGAGTCAGACATGGGGAGGATATAAGGCGGGTGGAATATGCAACGACAGGGGGCATTGCAGGGCGGGCGCCGACTTCTTGCGCTGCGGCGCGCCGGTGCCGGCGGCGGCCTGGCTGGGCTGCTGGTGCCTCCATGTAGAGCTGCCGCCGAGCCCAGGCACCGTGCCGCTAACGAAGCGATTGCCTTTGGTGACATCTTTTGCAATAACGACTGCGCGAATCGACGGTATCTCGTAAGGAAAGAAAGAGCAGCAGCTGCCGCCGAGCCCAGGCGCCGTGCCTAACACGCAGAAGGTCCCCGGTTCGATTGCGGGCGGAAACCCGTTTTCGTCGCACTCAGCAAGACACTTGCTACGATCTCTGCAGTGACCACTTAAATCAACTTCAAACGTTCCACCAGCAGGGTGCACATGGCTCAAATGAAACATGAAACTGTTTCAGAACTGGTTGTCGGATTTTAGCGCTGACTTGGAGGCCTGGAAATGCGCGAAACAGCCGCCGCCATGCGATTTGTTACCACACCGTTGTACAAAACGCAAGGGCTCGTCCGGGATTTGAACCCGGGACCTCCTGCACCCGAAGCAGGAATCATACCCCTAGACCAACGAGCCTGTCCGTTCCGAAAACGCACTGCATGTGAATGACGCCACCTTTGATGGTCTCACCCTGTAGGGCTGCAGCTCACCCAGCGTTCTCCCTGTCTGTCGCGGTTGGATTGTTTTCATCGACGTCTTTTACTATAGGAACTTCACGAATCGGAGGGAGCTCGTAGCCGATGCCCTTGCTAACACAGAAGAAAAACTGTTGCTATTACGAGTCTCCGGGTGGTACACGAAAAGAACCGTCGTTTCCGTGGTGTAGCGGTTATCACGTCTGCTTTACACGCAGAAGGTCCCCGGTTCGATACCGGGCGGGAACACAACAATTTTAATCTATATTTCGGGTTTCATTTCCGAGATGACCTCACGTCCGCGTATGCAGAGACAAGCAATGTCGTATGCTAGACGGATAGGGCGTCATTTTACTGTCAAATACTGTTGCTCTCTTATTGCACCGGTATTTGGTAACTGGGAACGCCCCTAGCTCCATTATGGCTGGCAAAATTTATAATCCGGTTCTTCAGGGCTACTTCAAGTGCGCTTGCTACTGGCTTTCCTGAGCTCACCCTACTCGCCTTGTCACAGCTCTGTCAAAGTGTGATGCTAACTAATAATGAGAAACTCTTGGCCACTCTGAATCTTACATGCCACCACCCCTTTGTTGTTGCCGTCGTTAGTAAGATGAGGGTAGACTGTCGCACAATTAAGCTTAATCTCCACTCACGGTGCACATATTCCGCAAAGACAACCTTGTTTTCCGTTGCATGCAAAATTACCGTCTGCGTTTCTACCGAATTCCACCTACGTACTTTACTGGTGCCGCATTCTTGTTATATCCACGTGCTATAACAGGCGTCTACTCTTCATTGAGGAGCTGCAACCGGGGCTGAGTTCCACCTACTCTTCAGCACGGTCAAAATGGCAGGGCTCGTCCGGGATTTGAACCCGGGACCTCCTGCACCCAAAGCAGGAATCATACCCCTAGACCAACGAGCCACCTGCCTGGAGCAGTCAAGTTAATCCCAGGTAGTGGACCTCACAGGGAACACAAACTTTTACGTGAATTCGCAAGATAAACGCTTTCTGCAGGCAGCACTCACCACTGATGAGAAGAATATTAAAGGCAACGAATAAAAAGCGAAATAACTTCATCGAACACTGCTTATGAACAGCCGGCAGTGCCTCAGTTTCGGTATGTGGTTTCTCAGGGTTAAGAGAAGGCGAATGCACTAAACAAAAGAACATCGGGAAACCAAGCACCAACTCATAACGAAAAGATTGCACAATATACTGCAAGTAAAATTTACAGAAGACGGATACTGAAGACGCCGCACACAAAAGAATTATTCTATGCAGTAACGATTATCTAGGAAGCGTAAATTGCATGTGCTGCTCCACCACACAACTTCTTTTGATACTGTTTTACTTATTCTAAATTTTCATTGCCTGATCGTCCCTAGAATACTGTGTGGTATCACCTGGTTTCCAACAGCGATAGTAGTAAGTAAATCGACTACAAAGTCTTTCAAAGTAGGTCAGATACCAAAAAAAAAAAACGGAGCTGCGCGTAGCTCATGTCATTCTGCTTTCAAAGGTGAATCAGCGGCTGGGAGTAGTGGCGTACTCCTGTAATCCAAGCTACTGGGAGGCTGTTGTGTGGGAGAGATCTGGAAACAACTACAGATTCGGCCGTTCCATGAGCTCAGGAATGGCCGCGATGCCTTCATCGAGCTCTGCAGATCGACATATGACAGCGTGGAAATTTCGGCGAGCGGTGGCTAAGGGTTTAGAGAAGCCAAACGCACTAAACACAAGAAAGTCGGGAAACCGAAGCTCATAACGAAAAGATTGCGGAATGCAGTGCGGAAGCAAAACTTCGAGAAGACCAACTCTGAAGCCATCGGCGCGCTAGGAATTATTCCTCGCAAGAAGCGATCATGTAGGAAGAGCGAGCCGAGGGTGTCGCTCGACCACACAATAAATTTTTGCTTAATCCAAATTTGCAATACCGGTTCGACACTAGAATACTGCGATAGTAATAAGCACGTCGACTGCAGTGTCATTTAGGGTAGTGAGTCAGACATGGGGAGGATATAAGGCGGGTGGAATATGCAACGACAGGGGGCATTGCAGGGCGGGCGCCGACTTCTTGCGCTGCGGCGCGCCGGTGCCGGCGGCGGCCTGGCTGGGCTGCTGGTGCCTCCATGTAGAGCTGCCGCCGAGCCCAGGCACCGTGCCGCTAACGAAGCGATTGCCTTTGGTGACATCTTTTGCAATAACGACTGCGCGAATCGACGGTATCTCGTAAGGAAAGAAAGAGCAGCAGCTGCCGCCGAGCCCAGGCGCCGTGCCTAACACGCAGAAGGTCCCCGGTTCGATTGCGGGCGGAAACCCGTTTTCGTCGCACTCAGCAAGACACTTGCTACGATCTCTGCAGTGACCACTTAAATCAACTTCAAACGTTCCACCAGCAGGGTGCACATGGCTCAAATGAAACATGAAACTGTTTCAGAACTGGTTGTCGGATTTTAGCGCTGACTTGGAGGCCTGGAAATGCGCGAAACAGCCGCCGCCATGCGATTTGTTACCACACCGTTGTACAAAACGCAAGGGCTCGTCCGGGATTTGAACCCGGGACCTCCTGCACCCGAAGCAGGAATCATACCCCTAGACCAACGAGCCTGTCCGTTCCGAAAACGCACTGCATGTGAATGACGCCACCTTTGATGGTCTCACCCTGTAGGGCTGCAGCTCACCCAGCGTTCTCCCTGTCTGTCGCGGTTGGATTGTTTTCATCGACGTCTTTTACTATAGGAACTTCACGAATCGGAGGGAGCTCGTAGCCGATGCCCTTGCTAACACAGAAGAAAAACTGTTGCTATTACGAGTCTCCGGGTGGTACACGAAAAGAACCGTCGTTTCCGTGGTGTAGCGGTTATCACGTCTGCTTTACACGCAGAAGGTCCCCGGTTCGATCCCGGGCGGGAACACAACAATTTTAATCTATATTTCGGATTTCATTTCCGAGATGACCTCACGTCCGCGTATGCAGAGACAAGCAATGTCGTATGCTAGACGGATAGGGCGTCATTTTACTGTCAAATACTGTTGCTCTCTTATTGCACCGGTATTTGGTAACTGGGAACGCCCCTAGCTCCATTATGGCTGGCAAAATTTATAATCCGGTTCTTCAGGGCTACTTCAAGTGCGCTTGCTACTGGCTTTCCTGAGCTCACCCTACTCGCCTTGTCACAGCTCTGTCAAAGTGTGATGCTAACTAATAATGAGAAACTCTTGGCCACTCTCAATCTTACATGCCACCACCCCTTTGTTGTTGCCGTCGTTAGTAAGATGAGGGTAGACTGTCGCACAATTAAGCTTAATCTCCACTCACGGTGCACATATTCCGCAAAGACAACCTTGTTTTCCGTTGCATGCAAAATTACCGTCTGCGTTTCTACCGAATTCCACCTACGTACTTTACTGGTGCCGCATTCTTGTTATATCCACGTGCTATAACAGGCGTCTACTCTTCATTGAGGAGCTGCAACCGGGGCTGAGTTCCACCTACTCTTCAGCACGGTCAAAATGGCAGGGCTCGTCCGGGATTTGAACCCGGGACCTCCTGCACCCAAAGCAGGAATCATACCCCTAGACCAACGAGCCACCTGCCTGGAGCAGTCAAGTTAATCCCAGGTAGTGGACCTCACAGGGAACACAAACTTTTACGTGAATTCGCAAGATAAACGCTTTCTGCAGGCAGCACTCACCACTGATGAGAAGAATATTAAAGGCAACGAATAAAAAGCGAAATAACTTCATCGAACACTGCTTATGAACAGCCGGCAGTGCCTCAGTTTCGGTATGTGGTTTCTCAGGGTTAAGAGAAGGCGAATGCACTAAACAAAAGAACATCGGGAAACCAAGCACCAACTCATAACGAAAAGATTGCACAATATACTGCAAGTAAAATTTACAGAAGACGGATACTGAAGACGCCGCACACAAAAGAATTATTCTATGCAGTAACGATTATCTAGGAAGCGTAAATTGCATGTGCTGCTCCACCACACAACTTCTTTTGATACTGTTTTACTTATTCTAAATTTTCATTGCCTGATCGTCCCTAGAATACTGTGTGGTATCACCTGGTTTCCAACAGCGATAGTAGTAAGTAAATCGACTACAAAGTCTTTCAAAGTAGGTCAGATACCAAAAAAAAAAAAACGGAGCTGCGCGTAGCTCATGTCATTCTGCTTTCAAAGGTGAATCAGCGGCTGGGAGTAGTGGCGTACTCCTGTAATCCAAGCTACTGGGAGGCTGTTGTGTGGGAGAGATCTGGAAACAACTACAGATTCGGCCGTTCCATGAGCTCAGGAATGGCCGCGATGCCTTCATCGAGCTCTGCAGATCGACATATGACAGCGTGGAAATTTCGGCGAGCGGTGGCTAAGGGTTTAGAGAAGCCAAACGCACTAAACACAAGAAAGTCGGGAAACCGAAGCTCATAACGAAAAGATTGCGGAATGCAGTGCGGAAGCAAAACTTCGAGAAGACCAACTCTGAAGCCATCGGCGCGCTAGGAATTATTCCTCGCAAGAAGCGATCATGTAGGAAGAGCGAGCCGAGGGTGTCGCTCGACCACACAATAAATTTTTGCTTAATCCAAATTTGCAATACCGGTTCGACACTAGAATACTGCGATAGTAATAAGCACGTCGACTGCAGTGTCATTTAGGGTAGTGAGTCAGACATGGGGAGGATATAAGGCGGGTGGAATATGCAACGACAGGGGGCATTGCAGGGCGGGCGCCGACTTCTTGCGCTGCGGCGCGCCGGTGCCGGCGGCGGCCTGGCTGGGCTGCTGGTGCCTCCATGTAGAGCTGCCGCCGAGCCCAGGCACCGTGCCGCTAACGAAGCGATTGCCTTTGGTGACATCTTTTGCAATAACGACTGCGCGAATCGACGGTATCTCGTAAGGAAAGAAAGAGCAGCAGCTGCCGCCGAGCCCAGGCGCCGTGCCTAACACGCAGAAGGTCCCCGGTTCGATTGCGGGCGGAAACCCGTTTTCGTCGCACTCAGCAAGACACTTGCTACGATCTCTGCAGTGACCACTTAAATCAACTTCAAACGTTCCACCAGCAGGGTGCACATGGCTCAAATGAAACATGAAACTGTTTCAGAACTGGTTGTCGGATTTTAGCGCTGACTTGGAGGCCTGGAAATGCGCGAAACAGCCGCCGCCATGCGATTTGTTACCACACCGTTGTACAAAACGCAAGGGCTCGTCCGGGATTTGAACCCGGGACCTCCTGCACCCGAAGCAGGAATCATACCCCTAGACCAACGAGCCTGTCCGTTCCGAAAACGCACTGCATGTGAATGACGCCACCTTTGATGGTCTCACCCTGTAGGGCTGCAGCTCACCCAGCGTTCTCCCTGTCTGTCGCGGTTGGATTGTTTTCATCGACGTCTTTTACTATAGGAACTTCACGAATCGGAGGGAGCTCGTAGCCGATGCCCTTGCTAACACAGAAGAAAAACTGTTGCTATTACGAGTCTCCGGGTGGTACACGAAAAGAACCGTCGTTTCCGTGGTGTAGCGGTTATCACGTCTGCTTTACACGCAGAAGGTCCCCGGTTCGATACCGGGCGGGAACACAACAATTTTAATCTATATTTCGGGTTTCATTTCCGAGATGACCTCACGTCCGCGTATGCAGAGACAAGCAATGTCGTATGCTAGACGGATAGGGCGTCATTTTACTGTCAAATACTGTTGCTCTCTTATTGCACCGGTATTTGGTAACTGGGAACGCCCCTAGCTCCATTATGGCTGGCAAAATTTATAATCCGGTTCTTCAGGGCTACTTCAAGTGCGCTTGCTACTGGCTTTCCTGAGCTCACCCTACTCGCCTTGTCACAGCTCTGTCAAAGTGTGATGCTAACTAATAATGAGAAACTCTTGGCCACTCTGAATCTTACATGCCACCACCCCTTTGTTGTTGCCGTCGTTAGTAAGATGAGGGTAGACTGTCGCACAATTAAGCTTAATCTCCACTCACGGTGCACATATTCCGCAAAGACAACCTTGTTTTCCGTTGCATGCAAAATTACCGTCTGCGTTTCTACCGAATTCCACCTACGTACTTTACTGGTGCCGCATTCTTGTTATATCCACGTGCTATAACAGGCGTCTACTCTTCATTGAGGAGCTGCAACCGGGGCTGAGTTCCACCTACTCTTCAGCACGGTCAAAATGGCAGGGCTCGTCCGGGATTTGAACCCGGGACCTCCTGCACCCAAAGCAGGAATCATACCCCTAGACCAACGAGCCACCTGCCTGGAGCAGTCAAGTTAATCCCAGGTAGTGGACCTCACAGGGAACACAAACTTTTACGTGAATTCGCAAGATAAACGCTTTCTGCAGGCAGCACTCACCACTGATGAGAAGAATATTAAAGGCAACGAATAAAAAGCGAAATAACTTCATCGAACACTGCTTATGAACAGCCGGCAGTGCCTCAGTTTCGGTATGTGGTTTCTCAGGGTTAAGAGAAGGCGAATGCACTAAACAAAAGAACATCGGGAAACCAAGCACCAACTCATAACGAAAAGATTGCACAATATACTGCAAGTAAAATTTACAGAAGACGGATACTGAAGACGCCGCACACAAAAGAATTATTCTATGCAGTAACGATTATCTAGGAAGCGTAAATTGCATGTGCTGCTCCACCACACAACTTCTTTTGATACTGTTTTACTTATTCTAAATTTTCATTGCCTGATCGTCCCTAGAATACTGTGTGGTATCAACTGGTTTCCAACAGCGATAGTAGTAAGTAAATCGACTACAAAGTCTTTCAAAGTAGGTCAGACACCAAAAAAAAAAAAAAAAAAAAAAAAAAACGGAGCTGCGCGTAGCTCATGTCATTCTGCTTTCAAAGGTGAATCAGCGGCTGGGAGTAGTGGCGTACTCCTGTAATCCAAGCTACTGGGAGGCTGTTGTGTGGGAGAGATCTGGAAACAACTACAGATTCGGCCGTTCCATGAGCTCAGGAATGGCCGCGATGCCTTCATCGAGCTCTGCAGATCGACATATGACAGCGTGGAAATTTCGCCGAGCGGTGGCTAAGGGTTTAGAGAAGCCAAACGCACTAAACACAAGAAAGTCGGGAAACCGAAGCTCATAACGAAAAGATTGCGGAATGCAGTGCGGAAGCAAAACTTCGAGAAGACCAACTCTGAAGCCATCGGCGCGCTAGGAATTATTCCTCGCAAGAAGCGATCATGTAGGAAGAGCGAGCCGAGGGTGTCGCTCGACCACACAATAAATTTTTGCTTAATCCAAATTTGCAATACCGGTTCGACACTAGAATACTGCGATAGTAATAAGCACGTCGACTGCAGTGTCATTTAGGGTAGTGAGTCAGACATGGGGAGGATATAAGGCGGGTGGAATATGCAACGACAGGGGGCATTGCAGGGCGGGCGCCGACTTCTTGCGCTGCGGCGCGCCGGTGCCGGCGGCGGCCTGGCTGGGCTGCTGGTGCCTCCATGTAGAGCTGCCGCCGAGCCCAGGCACCGTGCCGCTAACGAAGCGATTGCCTTTGGTGACATCTTTTGCAATAACGACTGCGCGAATCGACGGTATCTCGTAAGGAAAGAAAGAGCAGCAGCTGCCGCCGAGCCCAGGCGCCGTGCCTAACACGCAGAAGGTCCCCGGTTCGATTGCGGGCGGAAACCCGTTTTCGTCGCACTCAGCAAGACACTTGCTACGATCTCTGCAGTGACCACTTAAATCAACTTCAAACGTTCCACCAGCAGGGTGCACATGGCTCAAATGAAACATGAAACTGTTTCAGAACTGGTTGTCGGATTTTAGCGCTGACTTGGAGGCCTGGAAATGCGCGAAACAGCCGCCGCCATGCGATTTGTTACCACACCGTTGTACAAAACGCAAGGGCTCGTCCGGGATTTGAACCCGGGACCTCCTGCACCCGAAGCAGGAATCATACCCCTAGACCAACGAGCCTGTCCGTTCCGAAAACGCACTGCATGTGAATGACGCCACCTTTGATGGTCTCACCCTGTAGGGCTGCAGCTCACCCAGCGTTCTCCCTGTCTGTCGCGGTTGGATTGTTTTCATCGACGTCTTTTACTATAGGAACTTCACGAATCGGAGGGAGCTCGTAGCCGATGCCCTTGCTAACACAGAAGAAAAACTGTTGCTATTACGAGTCTCCGGGTGGTACACGAAAAGAACCGTCGTTTCCGTGGTGTAGCGGTTATCACGTCTGCTTTACACGCAGAAGGTCCCCGGTTCGATACCGGGCGGGAACACAACAATTTTAATCTATATTTCGGGTTTCATTTCCGAGATGACCTCACGTCCGCGTATGCAGAGACAAGCAATGTCGTATGCTAGACGGATAGGGCGTCATTTTACTGTCAAATACTGTTGCTCTCTTATTGCACCGGTATTTGGTAACTGGGAACGCCCCTAGCTCCATTATGGCTGGCAAAATTTATAATCCGGTTCTTCAGGGCTACTTCAAGTGCGCTTGCTACTGGCTTTCCTGAGCTCACCCTACTCGCCTTGTCACAGCTCTGTCAAAGTGTGATGCTAACTAATAATGAGAAACTCTTGGCCACTCTGAATCTTACATGCCACCACCCCTTTGTTGTTGCCGTCGTTAGTAAGATGAGGGTAGACTGTCGCACAATTAAGCTTAATCTCCACTCACGGTGCACATATTCCGCAAAGACAACCTTGTTTTCCGTTGCATGCAAAATTACCGTCTGCGTTTCTACCGAATTCCACCTACGTACTTTACTGGTGCCGCATTCTTGTTATATCCACGTGCTATAACAGGCGTCTACTCTTCATTGAGGAGCTGCAACCGGGGCTGAGTTCCACCTACTCTTCAGCACGGTCAAAATGGCAGGGCTCGTCCGGGATTTGAACCCGGGACCTCCTGCACCCAAAGCAGGAATCATACCCCTAGACCAACGAGCCACCTGCCTGGAGCAGTCAAGTTAATCCCAGGTAGTGGACCTCACAGGGAACACAAACTTTTACGTGAATTCGCAAGATAAACGCTTTCTGCAGGCAGCACTCACCACTGATGAGAAGAATATTAAAGGCAACGAATAAAAAGCGAAATAACTTCATCGAACACTGCTTATGAACAGCCGGCAGTGCCTCAGTTTCGGTATGTGGTTTCTCAGGGTTAAGAGAAGGCGAATGCACTAAACAAAAGAACATCGGGAAACCAAGCACCAACTCATAACGAAAAGATTGCACAATATACTGCAAGTAAAATTTACAGAAGACGGATACTGAAGACGCCGCACACAAAAGAATTATTCTATGCAGTAACGATTATCTAGGAAGCGTAAATTGCATGTGCTGCTCCACCACACAACTTCTTTTGATACTGTTTTACTTATTCTAAATTTTCATTGCCTGATCGTCCCTAGAATACTGTGTGGTATCAACTGGTTTCCAACAGCGATAGTAGTAAGTAAATCGACTACAAAGTCTTTCAAAGTAGGTCAGACACCAAAAAAAAAAAAAAAAAAAAAAAAAAACGGAGCTGCGCGTAGCTCATGTCATTCTGCTTTCAAAGGTGAATCAGCGGCTGGGAGTAGTGGCGTACTCCTGTAATCCAAGCTACTGGGAGGCTGTTGTGTGGGAGAGATCTGGAAACAACTACAGATTCGGCCGTTCCATGAGCTCAGGAATGGCCGCGATGCCTTCATCGAGCTCTGCAGATCGACATATGACAGCGTGGAAATTTCGCCGAGCGGTGGCTAAGGGTTTAGAGAAGCCAAACGCACTAAACACAAGAAAGTCGGGAAACCGAAGCTCATAACGAAAAGATTGCGGAATGCAGTGCGGAAGCAAAACTTCGAGAAGACCAACTCTGAAGCCATCGGCGCGCTAGGAATTATTCCTCGCAAGAAGCGATCATGTAGGAAGAGCGAGCCGAGGGTGTCGCTCGACCACACAATAAATTTTTGCTTAATCCAAATTTGCAATACCGGTTCGACACTAGAATACTGCGATAGTAATAAGCACGTCGACTGCAGTGTCATTTAGGGTAGTGAGTCAGACATGGGGAGGATATAAGGCGGGTGGAATATGCAACGACAGGGGGCATTGCAGGGCGGGCGCCGACTTCTTGCGCTGCGGCGCGCCGGTGCCGGCGGCGGCCTGGCTGGGCTGCTGGTGCCTCCATGTAGAGCTGCCGCCGAGCCCAGGCACCGTGCCGCTAACGAAGCGATTGCCTTTGGTGACATCTTTTGCAATAACGACTGCGCGAATCGACGGTATCTCGTAAGGAAAGAAAGAGCAGCAGCTGCCGCCGAGCCCAGGCGCCGTGCCTAACACGCAGAAGGTCCCCGGTTCGATTGCGGGCGGAAACCCGTTTTCGTCGCACTCAGCAAGACACTTGCTACGATCTCTGCAGTGACCACTTAAATCAACTTCAAACGTTCCACCAGCAGGGTGCACATGGCTCAAATGAAACATGAAACTGTTTCAGAACTGGTTGTCGGATTTTAGCGCTGACTTGGAGGCCTGGAAATGCGCGAAACAGCCGCCGCCATGCGATTTGTTACCACACCGTTGTACAAAACGCAAGGGCTCGTCCGGGATTTGAACCCGGGACCTCCTGCACCCGAAGCAGGAATCATACCCCTAGACCAACGAGCCTGTCCGTTCCGAAAACGCACTGCATGTGAATGACGCCACCTTTGATGGTCTCACCCTGTAGGGCTGCAGCTCACCCAGCGTTCTCCCTGTCTGTCGCGGTTGGATTGTTTTCATCGACGTCTTTTACTATAGGAACTTCACGAATCGGAGGGAGCTCGTAGCCGATGCCCTTGCTAACACAGAAGAAAAACTGTTGCTATTACGAGTCTCCGGGTGGTACACGAAAAGAACCGTCGTTTCCGTGGTGTAGCGGTTATCACGTCTGCTTTACACGCAGAAGGTCCCCGGTTCGATCCCGGGCGGGAACACAACAATTTTAATCTATATTTCGGATTTCATTTCCGAGATGACCTCACGTCCGCGTATGCAGAGACAAGCAATGTCGTATGCTAGACGGATAGGGCGTCATTTTACTGTCAAATACTGTTGCTCTCTTATTGCACCGGTATTTGGTAACTGGGAACGCCCCTAGCTCCATTATGGCTGGCAAAATTTATAATCCGGTTCTTCAGGGCTACTTCAAGTGCGCTTGCTACTGGCTTTCCTGAGCTCACCCTACTCGCCTTGTCACAGCTCTGTCAAAGTGTGATGCTAACTAATAATGAGAAACTCTTGGCCACTCTCAATCTTACATGCCACCACCCCTTTGTTGTTGCCGTCGTTAGTAAGATGAGGGTAGACTGTCGCACAATTAAGCTTAATCTCCACTCACGGTGCACATATTCCGCAAAGACAACCTTGTTTTCCGTTGCATGCAAAATTACCGTCTGCGTTTCTACCGAATTCCACCTACGTACTTTACTGGTGCCGCATTCTTGTTATATCCACGTGCTATAACAGGCGTCTACTCTTCATTGAGGAGCTGCAACCGGGGCTGAGTTCCACCTACTCTTCAGCACGGTCAAAATGGCAGGGCTCGTTCGGGATTTGAACCCGGGACCTCCTGCACCCAAAGCAGGAATCATACCCCTAGACCAACGAGCCACCTGCCTGGAGCAGTCAAGTTAATCCCAGGTAGTGGACCTCACAGGGAACACAAACTTTTACGTGAATTCGCAAGATAAACGCTTTCTGCAGGCAGCACTCACCACTGATGAGAAGAATATTAAAGGCAACGAATAAAAAGCGAAATAACTTCATCGAACACTGCTTATGAACAGCCGGCAGTGCCTCAGTTTCGGTATGTGGTTTCTCAGGGTTAAGAGAAGGCGAATGCACTAAACAAAAGAACATCGGGAAACCAAGCACCAACTCATAACGAAAAGATTGCACAATATACTGCAAGTAAAATTTACAGAAGACGGATACTGAAGACGCCGCACACAAAAGAATTATTCTATGCAGTAACGATTATCTAGGAAGCGTAAATTGCATGTGCTGCTCCACCACACAACTTCTTTTGATACTGTTTTACTTATTCTAAATTTTCATTGCCTGATCGTCCCTAGAATACTGTGTGGTATCAACTGGTTTCCAACAGCGATAGTAGTAAGTAAATCGACTACAAAGTCTTTCAAAGTAGGTCAGACACCAAAAAAAAAAAAAAAAAAAAAAAAAAACGGAGCTGCGCGTAGCTCATGTCATTCTGCTTTCAAAGGTGAATCAGCGGCTGGGAGTAGTGGCGTACTCCTGTAATCCAAGCTACTGGGAGGCTGTTGTGTGGGAGAGATCTGGAAACAACTACAGATTCGGCCGTTCCATGAGCTCAGGAATGGCCGCGATGCCTTCATCGAGCTCTGCAGATCGACATATGACAGCGTGGAAATTTCGGCGAGCGGTGGCTAAGGGTTTAGAGAAGCCAAACGCACTAAACACAAGAAAGTCGGGAAACCGAAGCTCATAACGAAAAGATTGCGGAATGCAGTGCGGAAGCAAAACTTCGAGAAGACCAACTCTGAAGCCATCGGCGCGCTAGGAATTATTCCTCGCAAGAAGCGATCATGTAGGAAGAGCGAGCCGAGGGTGTCGCTCGACCACACAATAAATTTTTGCTTAATCCAAATTTGCAATACCGGTTCGACACTAGAATACTGCGATAGTAATAAGCACGTCGACTGCAGTGTCATTTAGGGTAGTGAGTCAGACATGGGGAGGATATAAGGCGGGTGGAATATGCAACGACAGGGGGCATTGCAGGGCGGGCGCCGACTTCTTGCGCTGCGGCGCGCCGGTGCCGGCGGCGGCCTGGCTGGGCTGCTGGTGCCTCCATGTAGAGCTGCCGCCGAGCCCAGGCACCGTGCCGCTAACGAAGCGATTGCCTTTGGTGACATCTTTTGCAATAACGACTGCGCGAATCGACGGTATCTCGTAAGGAAAGAAAGAGCAGCAGCTGCCGCCGAGCCCAGGCGCCGTGCCTAACACGCAGAAGGTCCCCGGTTCGATTGCGGGCGGAAACCCGTTTTCGTCGCACTCAGCAAGACACTTGCTACGATCTCTGCAGTGACCACTTAAATCAACTTCAAACGTTCCACCAGCAGGGTGCACATGGCTCAAATGAAACATGAAACTGTTTCAGAACTGGTTGTCGGATTTTAGCGCTGACTTGGAGGCCTGGAAATGCGCGAAACAGCCGCCGCCATGCGATTTGTTACCACACCGTTGTACAAAACGCAAGGGCTCGTCCGGGATTTGAACCCGGGACCTCCTGCACCCGAAGCAGGAATCATACCCCTAGACCAACGAGCCTGTCCGTTCCGAAAACGCACTGCATGTGAATGACGCCACCTTTGATGGTCTCACCCTGTAGGGCTGCAGCTCACCCAGCGTTCTCCCTGTCTGTCGCGGTTGGATTGTTTTCATCGACGTCTTTTACTATAGGAACTTCACGAATCGGAGGGAGCTCGTAGCCGATGCCCTTGCTAACACAGAAGAAAAACTGTTGCTATTACGAGTCTCCGGGTGGTACACGAAAAGAACCGTCGTTTCCGTGGTGTAGCGGTTATCACGTCTGCTTTACACGCAGAAGGTCCCCGGTTCGATCCCGGGCGGGAACACAACAATTTTAATCTATATTTCGGATTTCATTTCCGAGATGACCTCACGTCCGCGTATGCAGAGACAAGCAATGTCGTATGCTAGACGGATAGGGCGTCATTTTACTGTCAAATACTGTTGCTCTCTTATTGCACCGGTATTTGGTAACTGGGAACGCCCCTAGCTCCATTATGGCTGGCAAAATTTATAATCCGGTTCTTCAGGGCTACTTCAAGTGCGCTTGCTACTGGCTTTCCTGAGCTCACCCTACTCGCCTTGTCACAGCTCTGTCAAAGTGTGATGCTAACTAATAATGAGAAACTCTTGGCCACTCTCAATCTTACATGCCACCACCCCTTTGTTGTTGCCGTCGTTAGTAAGATGAGGGTAGACTGTCGCACAATTAAGCTTAATCTCCACTCACGGTGCACATATTCCGCAAAGACAACCTTGTTTTCCGTTGCATGCAAAATTACCGTCTGCGTTTCTACCGAATTCCACCTACGTACTTTACTGGTGCCGCATTCTTGTTATATCCACGTGCTATAACAGGCGTCTACTCTTCATTGAGGAGCTGCAACCGGGGCTGAGTTCCACCTACTCTTCAGCACGGTCAAAATGGCAGGGCTCGTTCGGGATTTGAACCCGGGACCTCCTGCACCCAAAGCAGGAATCATACCCCTAGACCAACGAGCCACCTGCCTGGAGCAGTCAAGTTAATCCCAGGTAGTGGACCTCACAGGGAACACAAACTTTTACGTGAATTCGCAAGATAAACGCTTTCTGCAGGCAGCACTCACCACTGATGAGAAGAATATTAAAGGCAACGAATAAAAAGCGAAATAACTTCATCGAACACTGCTTATGAACAGCCGGCAGTGCCTCAGTTTCGGTATGTGGTTTCTCAGGGTTAAGAGAAGGCGAATGCACTAAACAAAAGAACATCGGGAAACCAAGCACCAACTCATAACGAAAAGATTGCACAATATACTGCAAGTAAAATTTACAGAAGACGGATACTGAAGACGCCGCACACAAAAGAATTATTCTATGCAGTAACGATTATCTAGGAAGCGTAAATTGCATGTGCTGCTCCACCACACAACTTCTTTTGATACTGTTTTACTTATTCTAAATTTTCATTGCCTGATCGTCCCTAGAATACTGTGTGGTATCAACTGGTTTCCAACAGCGATAGTAGTAAGTAAATCGACTACAAAGTCTTTCAAAGTAGGTCAGACACCAAAAAAAAAAAAAAAAAAAAAAAAAAAACGGAGCTGCGCGTAGCTCATGTCATTCTGCTTTCAAAGGTGAATCAGCGGCTGGGAGTAGTGGCGTACTCCTGTAATCCAAGCTACTGGGAGGCTGTTGTGTGGGAGAGATCTGGAAACAACTACAGATTCGGCCGTTCCATGAGCTCAGGAATGGCCGCGATGCCTTCATCGAGCTCTGCAGATCGACATATGACAGCGTGGAAATTTCGCCGAGCGGTGGCTAAGGGTTTAGAGAAGCCAAACGCACTAAACACAAGAAAGTCGGGAAACCGAAGCTCATAACGAAAAGATTGCGGAATGCAGTGCGGAAGCAAAACTTCGAGAAGACCAACTCTGAAGCCATCGGCGCGCTAGGAATTATTCCTCGCAAGAAGCGATCATGTAGGAAGAGCGAGCCGAGGGTGTCGCTCGACCACACAATAAATTTTTGCTTAATCCAAATTTGCAATACCGGTTCGACACTAGAATACTGCGATAGTAATAAGCACGTCGACTGCAGTGTCATTTAGGGTAGTGAGTCAGACATGGGGAGGATATAAGGCGGGTGGAATATGCAGCGACAGGGGGCATTGCAGGGCGGGCGCCGACTTCTTGCGCTGCGGCGCGCCGGTGCCGGCGGCGGCCTGGCTGGGCTGCTGGTGCCTCCATGTAGAGCTGCCGCCGAGCCCAGGCACCGTGCCGCTAACGAAGCGATTGCCTTTGGTGACATCTTTTGCAATAACGACTGCGCGAATCGACGGTATCTCGTAAGGAAAGAAAGAGCAGCAGCTGCCGCCGAGCCCAGGCGCCGTGCCTAACACGCAGAAGGTCCCCGGTTCGATTGCGGGCGGAAACCCGTTTTCGTCGCACTCAGCAAGACACTTGCTACGATCTCTGCAGTGACCACTTAAATCAACTTCAAACGTTCCACCAGCAGGGTGCACATGGCTCAAATGAAACATGAAACTGTTTCAGAACTGGTTGTCGGATTTTAGCGCTGACTTGGAGGCCTGGAAATGCGCGAAACAGCCGCCGCCATGCGATTTGTTACCACACCGTTGTACAAAACGCAAGGGCTCGTCCGGGATTTGAACCCGGGACCTCCTGCACCCGAAGCAGGAATCATACCCCTAGACCAACGAGCCTGTCCGTTCCGAAAACGCACTGCATGTGAATGACGCCACCTTTGATGGTCTCACCCTGTAGGGCTGCAGCTCACCCAGCGTTCTCCCTGTCTGTCGCGGTTGGATTGTTTTCATCGACGTCTTTTACTATAGGAACTTCACGAATCGGAGGGAGCTCGTAGCCGATGCCCTTGCTAACACAGAAGAAAAACTGTTGCTATTACGAGTCTCCGGGTGGTACACGAAAAGAACCGTCGTTTCCGTGGTGTAGCGGTTATCACGTCTGCTTTACACGCAGAAGGTCCCCGGTTCGATACCGGGCGGGAACACAACAATTTTAATCTATATTTCGGATTTCATTTCCGAGATGACCTCACGTCCGCGTATGCAGAGACAAGCAATGTCGTATGCTAGACGGATAGGGCGTCATTTTACTGTCAAATACTGTTGCTCTCTTATTGCACCGGTATTTGGTAACTGGGAACGCCCCTAGCTCCATTATGGCTGGCAAAATTTATAATCCGGTTCTTCAGGGCTACTTCAAGTGCGCTTGCTACTGGCTTTCCTGAGCTCACCCTACTCGCCTTGTCACAGCTCTGTCAAAGTGTGATGCTAACTAATAATGAGAAACTCTTGGCCACTCTCAATCTTACATGCCACCACCCCTTTGTTGTTGCCGTCGTTAGTAAGATGAGGGTAGACTGTCGCACAATTAAGCTTAATCTCCACTCACGGTGCACATATTCCGCAAAGACAACCTTGTTTTCCGTTGCATGCAAAATTACCGTCTGCGTTTCTACCGAATTCCACCTACGTACTTTACTGGTGCCGCATTCTTGTTATATCCACGTGCTATAACAGGCGTCTACTCTTCATTGAGGAGCTGCAACCGGGGCTGAGTTCCACCTACTCTTCAGCACGGTCAAAATGGCAGGGCTCGTCCGGGATTTGAACCCGGGACCTCCTGCACCCAAAGCAGGAATCATACCCCTAGACCAACGAGCCACCTGCCTGGAGCAGTCAAGTTAATCCCAGGTAGTGGACCTCACAGGGAACACAAACTTTTACGTGAATTCGCAAGATAAACGCTTTCTGCAGGCAGCACTCACCACTGATGAGAAGAATATTAAAGGCAACGAATAAAAAGCGAAATAACTTCATCGAACACTGCTTATGAACAGCCGGCAGTGCCTCAGTTTCGGTATGTGGTTTCTCAGGGTTAAGAGAAGGCGAATGCACTAAACAAAAGAACATCGGGAAACCAAGCACCAACTCATAACGAAAAGATTGCACAATATACTGCAAGTAAAATTTACAGAAGACGGATACTGAAGACGCCGCACACAAAAGAATTATTCTATGCAGTAACGATTATCTAGGAAGCGTAAATTGCATGTGCTGCTCCACCACACAACTTCTTTTGATACTGTTTTACTTATTCTAAATTTTCATTGCCTGATCGTCCCTAGAATACTGTGTGGTATCAACTGGTTTCCAACAGCGATAGTAGTAAGTAAATCGACTACAAAGTCTTTCAAAGTAGGTCAGACACCAAAAAAAAAAAAAAAAAAAAAAAAAAAACGGAGCTGCGCGTAGCTCATGTCATTCTGCTTTCAAAGGTGAATCAGCGGCTGGGAGTAGTGGCGTACTCCTGTAATCCAAGCTACTGGGAGGCTGTTGTGTGGGAGAGATCTGGAAACAACTACAGATTCGGCCGTTCCATGAGCTCAGGAATGGCCGCGATGCCTTCATCGAGCTCTGCAGATCGACATATGACAGCGTGGAAATTTCGCCGAGCGGTGGCTAAGGGTTTAGAGAAACCAAACGCACTAAACACAAGAAAGTCGGGAAACCGAAGCTCATAACGAAAAGATTGCGGAATGCAGTGCGGAAGCAAAACTTCGAGAAGACCAACTCTGAAGCCATCGGCGCGCTAGGAATTATTCCTCGCAAGAAGCGATCATGTAGGAAGAGCGAGCCGAGGGTGTCGCTCGACCACACAATAAATTTTTGCTTAATCCAAATTTGCAATACCGGTTCGACACTAGAATACTGCGATAGTAATAAGCACGTCGACTGCAGTGTCATTTAGGGTAGTGAGTCAGACATGGGGAGGATATAAGGCGGGTGGAATATGCAACGACAGGGGGCATTGCAGGGCGGGCGCCGACTTCTTGCGCTGCGGCGCGCCGGTGCCGGCGGCGGCCTGGCTGGGCTGCTGGTGCCTCCATGTAGAGCTGCCGCCGAGCCCAGGCACCGTGCCGCTAACGAAGCGATTGCCTTTGGTGACATCTTTTGCAATAACGACTGCGCGAATCGACGGTATCTCGTAAGGAAAGAAAGAGCAGCAGCTGCCGCCGAGCCCAGGCGCCGTGCCTAACACGCAGAAGGTCCCCGGTTCGATTGCGGGCGGAAACCCGTTTTCGTCGCACTCAGCAAGACACTTGCTACGATCTCTGCAGTGACCACTTAAATCAACTTCAAACGTTCCACCAGCAGGGTGCACATGGCTCAAATGAAACATGAAACTGTTTCAGAACTGGTTGTCGGATTTTAGCGCTGACTTGGAGGCCTGGAAATGCGCGAAACAGCCGCCGCCATGCGATTTGTTACCACACCGTTGTACAAAACGCAAGGGCTCGTCCGGGATTTGAACCCGGGACCTCCTGCACACGAAGCAGGAATCATACCCCTAGACCAACGAGCCTGTCCGTTCCGAAAACGCACTGCATGTGAATGACGCCACCTTTGATGGTCTCACCCTGTAGGGCTGCAGCTCACCCAGCGTTCTCCCTGTCTGTCGCGGTTGGATTGTTTTCATCGACGTCTTTTACTATAGGAACTTCACGAATCGGAGGGAGCTCGTAGCCGATGCCCTTGCTAACACAGAAGAAAAACTGTTGCTATTACGAGTCTCCGGGTGGTACACGAAAAGAACCGTCGTTTCCGTGGTGTAGCGGTTATCACGTCTGCTTTACACGCAGAAGGTCCCCGGTTCGATCCCGGGCGGGAACACAACAATTTTAATCTATATTTCGGATTTCATTTCCGAGATGACCTCACGTCCGCGTATGCAGAGACAAGCAATGTCGTATGCTAGACGGATAGGGCGTCATTTTACTGTCAAATACTGTTGCTCTCTTATTGCACCGGTATTTGGTAACTGGGAACGCCCCTAGCTCCATTATGGCTGGCAAAATTTATAATCCGGTTCTTCAGGGCTACTTCAAGTGCGCTTGCTACTGGCTTTCCTGAGCTCACCCTACTCGCCTTGTCACAGCTCTGTCAAAGTGTGATGCTAACTAATAATGAGAAACTCTTGGCCACTCTCAATCTTACATGCCACCACCCCTTTGTTGTTGCCGTCGTTAGTAAGATGAGGGTAGACTGTCGCACAATTAAGCTTAATCTCCACTCACGGTGCACATATTCCGCAAAGACAACCTTGTTTTCCGTTGCATGCAAAATTACCGTCTGCGTTTCTACCGAATTCCACCTACGTACTTTACTGGTGCCGCATTCTTGTTATATCCACGTGCTATAACAGGCGTCTACTCTTCATTGAGGAGCTGCAACCGGGGCTGAGTTCCACCTACTCTTCAGCACGGTCAAAATGGCAGGACTCGTCCGGGATTTGAACCCGGGACCTCCTGCACCCAAAGCAGGAATCATACCCCTAGACCAACGAGCCACCTGCCTGGAGCAGTCAAGTTAATCCCAGGTAGTGGACCTCACAGGGAACACAAACTTTTACGTGAATTCGCAAGATAAACGCTTTCTGCAGGCAGCACTCACCACTGATGAGAAGAATATTAAAGGCAACGAATAAAAAGCGAAATAACTTCATCGAACACTGCTTATGAACAGCCGGCAGTGCCTCAGTTTCGGTATGTGGTTTCTCAGGGTTAAGAGAAGGCGAATGCACTAAACAAAAGAACATCGGGAAACCAAGCACCAACTCATAACGAAAAGATTGCACAATATACTGCAAGTAAAATTTACAGAAGACGGATACTGAAGACGCCGCACACAAAAGAATTATTCTATGCAGTAACGATTATCTAGGAAGCGTAAATTGCATGTGCTGCTCCACCACACAACTTCTTTTGATACTGTTTTACTTATTCTAAATTTTCATTGCCTGATCGTCCCTAGAATACTGTGTGGTATCAACTGGTTTCCAACAGCGATAGTAGTAAGTAAATCGACTACAAAGTCTTTCAAAGTAGGTCAGACACCAAAAAAAAAAAAAAAAAAAAAAAAACGGAGCTGCGCGTAGCTCATGTCATTCTGCTTTCAAAGGTGAATCAGCGGCTGGGAGTAGTGGCGTACTCCTGTAATCCAAGCTACTGGGAGGCTGTTGTGTGGGAGAGATCTGGAAACAACTACAGATTCGGCCGTTCCATGAGCTCAGGAATGGCCGCGATGCCTTCATCGAGCTCTGCAGATCGACATATGACAGCGTGGAAATTTCGCCGAGCGGTGGCTAAGGGTTTAGAGAAGCCAAACGCACTAAACACAAGAAAGTCGGGAAACCGAAGCTCATAACGAAAAGATTGCGGAATGCAGTGCGGAAGCAAAACTTCGAGAAGACCAACTCTGAAGCCATCGGCGCGCTAGGAATTATTCCTCGCAAGAAGCGATCATGTAGGAAGAGCGAGCCGAGGGTGTCGCTCGACCACACAATAAATTTTTGCTTAATCCAAATTTGCAATACCGGTTCGACACTAGAATACTGCGATAGTAATAAGCACGTCGACTGCAGTGTCATTTAGGGTAGTGAGTCAGACATGGGGAGGATATAAGGCGGGTGGAATATGCAGCGACAGGGGGCATTGCAGGGCGGGCGCCGACTTCTTGCGCTGCGGCGCGCCGGTGCCGGCGGCGGCCTGGCTGGGCTGCTGGTGCCTCCATGTAGAGCTGCCGCCGAGCCCAGGCACCGTGCCGCTAACGAAGCGATTGCCTTTGGTGACATCTTTTGCAATAACGACTGCGCGAATCGACGGTATCTCGTAAGGAAAGAAAGAGCAGCAGCTGCCGCCGAGCCCAGGCGCCGTGCCTAACACGCAGAAGGTCCCCGGTTCGATTGCGGGCGGAAACCCGTTTTCGTCGCACTCAGCAAGACACTTGCTACGATCTCTGCAGTGACCACTTAAATCAACTTCAAACGTTCCACCAGCAGGGTGCACATGGCTCAAATGAAACATGAAACTGTTTCAGAACTGGTTGTCGGATTTTAGCGCTGACTTGGAGGCCTGGAAATGCGCGAAACAGCCGCCGCCATGCGATTTGTTACCACACCGTTGTACAAAACGCAAGGGCTCGTCCGGGATTTGAACCCGGGACCTCCTGCACCCGAAGCAGGAATCATACCCCTAGACCAACGAGCCTGTCCGTTCCGAAAACGCACTGCATGTGAATGACGCCACCTTTGATGGTCTCACCCTGTAGGGCTGCAGCTCACCCAGCGTTCTCCCTGTCTGTCGCGGTTGGATTGTTTTCATCGACGTCTTTTACTATAGGAACTTCACGAATCGGAGGGAGCTCGTAGCCGATGCCCTTGCTAACACAGAAGAAAAACTGTTGCTATTACGAGTCTCCGGGTGGTACACGAAAAGAACCGTCGTTTCCGTGGTGTAGCGGTTATCACGTCTGCTTTACACGCAGAAGGTCCCCGGTTCGATCCCGGGCGGGAACACAACAATTTTAATCTATATTTCGGATTTCATTTCCGAGATGACCTCACGTCCGCGTATGCAGAGACAAGCAATGTCGTATGCTAGACGGATAGGGCGTCATTTTACTGTCAAATACTGTTGCTCTCTTATTGCACCGGTATTTGGTAACTGGGAACGCCCCTAGCTCCATTATGGCTGGCAAAATTTATAATCCGGTTCTTCAGGGCTACTTCAAGTGCGCTTGCTACTGGCTTTCCTGAGCTCACCCTACTCGCCTTGTCACAGCTCTGTCAAAGTGTGATGCTAACTAATAATGAGAAACTCTTGGCCACTCTCAATCTTACATGCCACCACCCCTTTGTTGTTGCCGTCGTTAGTAAGATGAGGGTAGACTGTCGCACAATTAAGCTTAATCTCCACTCACGGTGCACATATTCCGCAAAGACAACCTTGTTTTCCGTTGCATGCAAAATTACCGTCTGCGTTTCTACCGAATTCCACCTACGTACTTTACTGGTGCCGCATTCTTGTTATATCCACGTGCTATAACAGGCGTCTACTCTTCATTGAGGAGCTGCAACCGGGGCTGAGTTCCACCTACTCTTCAGCACGGTCAAAATGGCAGGGCTCGTCCGGGATTTGAACCCGGGACCTCCTGCACCCAAAGCAGGAATCATACCCCTAGACCAACGAGCCACCTGCCTGGAGCAGTCAAGTTAATCCCAGGTAGTGGACCTCACAGGGAACACAAACTTTTACGTGAATTCGCAAGATAAACGCTTTCTGCAGGCAGCACTCACCACTGATGAGAAGAATATTAAAGGCAACGAATAAAAAGCGAAATAACTTCATCGAACACTGCTTATGAACAGCCGGCAGTGCCTCAGTTTCGGTATGTGGTTTCTCAGGGTTAAGAGAAGGCGAATGCACTAAACAAAAGAACATCGGGAAACCAAGCACCAACTCATAACGAAAAGATTGCACAATATACTGCAAGTAAAATTTACAGAAGACGGATACTGAAGACGCCGCACACAAAAGAATTATTCTATGCAGTAACGATTATCTAGGAAGCGTAAATTGCATGTGCTGCTCCACCACACAACTTCTTTTGATACTGTTTTACTTATTCTAAATTTTCATTGCCTGATCGTCCCTAGAATACTGTGTGGTATCAACTGGTTTCCAACAGCGATAGTAGTAAGTAAATCGACTACAAAGTCTTTCAAAGTAGGTCAGACACCAAAAAAAAAAAAAAAAAAAAAAAAACGGAGCTGCGCGTAGCTCATGTCATTCTGCTTTCAAAGGTGAATCAGCGGCTGGGAGTAGTGGCGTACTCCTGTAATCCAAGCTACTGGGAGGCTGTTGTGTGGGAGAGATCTGGAAACAACTACAGATTCGGCCGTTCCATGAGCTCAGGAATGGCCGCGATGCCTTCATCGAGCTCTGCAGATCGACATATGACAGCGTGGAAATTTCGGCGAGCGGTGGCTAAGGGTTTAGAGAAGCCAAACGCACTAAACACAAGAAAGTCGGGAAACCGAAGCTCATAACGAAAAGATTGCGGAATGCAGTGCGGAAGCAAAACTTCGAGAAGACCAACTCTGAAGCCATCGGCGCGCTAGGAATTATTCCTCGCAAGAAGCGATCATGTAGGAAGAGCGAGCCGAGGGTGTCGCTCGACCACACAATAAATTTTTGCTTAATCCAAATTTGCAATACCGGTTCGACACTAGAATACTGCGATAGTAATAAGCACGTCGACTGCAGTGTCATTTAGGGTAGTGAGTCAGACATGGGGAGGATATAAGGCGGGTGGAATATGCAGCGACAGGGGGCATTGCAGGGCGGGCGCCGACTTCTTGCGCTGCGGCGCGCCGGTGCCGGCGGCGGCCTGGCTGGGCTGCTGGTGCCTCCATGTAGAGCTGCCGCCGAGCCCAGGCACCGTGCCGCTAACGAAGCGATTGCCTTTGGTGACATCTTTTGCAATAACGACTGCGCGAATCGACGGTATCTCGTAAGGAAAGAAAGAGCAGCAGCTGCCGCCGAGCCCAGGCGCCGTGCCTAACACGCAGAAGGTCCCCGGTTCGATTGCGGGCGGAAACCCGTTTTCGTCGCACTCAGCAAGACACTTGCTACGATCTCTGCAGTGACCACTTAAATCAACTTCAAACGTTCCACCAGCAGGGTGCACATGGCTCAAATGAAACATGAAACTGTTTCAGAACTGGTTGTCGGATTTTAGCGCTGACTTGGAGGCCTGGAAATGCGCGAAACAGCCGCCGCCATGCGATTTGTTACCACACCGTTGTACAAAACGCAAGGGCTCGTCCGGGATTTGAACCCGGGACCTCCTGCACCCGAAGCAGGAATCATACCCCTAGACCAACGAGCCTGTCCGTTCCGAAAACGCACTGCATGTGAATGACGCCACCTTTGATGGTCTCACCCTGTAGGGCTGCAGCTCACCCAGCGTTCTCCCTGTCTGTCGCGGTTGGATTGTTTTCATCGACGTCTTTTACTATAGGAACTTCACGAATCGGAGGGAGCTCGTAGCCGATGCCCTTGCTAACACAGAAGAAAAACTGTTGCTATTACGAGTCTCCGGGTGGTACACGAAAAGAACCGTCGTTTCCGTGGTGTAGCGGTTATCACGTCTGCTTTACACGCAGAAGGTCCCCGGTTCGATCCCGGGCGGGAACACAACAATTTTAATCTATATTTCGGATTTCATTTCCGAGATGACCTCACGTCCGCGTATGCAGAGACAAGCAATGTCGTATGCTAGACGGATAGGGCGTCATTTTACTGTCAAATACTGTTGCTCTCTTATTGCACCGGTATTTGGTAACTGGGAACGCCCCTAGCTCCATTATGGCTGGCAAAATTTATAATCCGGTTCTTCAGGGCTACTTCAAGTGCGCTTGCTACTGGCTTTCCTGAGCTCACCCTACTCGCCTTGTCACAGCTCTGTCAAAGTGTGATGCTAACTAATAATGAGAAACTCTTGGCCACTCTCAATCTTACATGCCACCACCCCTTTGTTGTTGCCGTCGTTAGTAAGATGAGGGTAGACTGTCGCACAATTAAGCTTAATCTCCACTCACGGTGCACATATTCCGCAAAGACAACCTTGTTTTCCGTTGCATGCAAAATTACCGTCTGCGTTTCTACCGAATTCCACCTACGTACTTTACTGGTGCCGCATTCTTGTTATATCCACGTGCTATAACAGGCGTCTACTCTTCATTGAGGAGCTGCAACCGGGGCTGAGTTCCACCTACTCTTCAGCACGGTCAAAATGGCAGGGCTCGTCCGGGATTTGAACCCGGGACCTCCTGCACCCAAAGCAGGAATCATACCCCTAGACCAACGAGCCACCTGCCTGGAGCAGTCAAGTTAATCCCAGGTAGTGGACCTCACAGGGAACACAAACTTTTACGTGAATTCGCAAGATAAACGCTTTCTGCAGGCAGCACTCACCACTGATGAGAAGAATATTAAAGGCAACGAATAAAAAGCGAAATAACTTCATCGAACACTGCTTATGAACAGCCGGCAGTGCCTCAGTTTCGGTATGTGGTTTCTCAGGGTTAAGAGAAGGCGAATGCACTAAACAAAAGAACATCGGGAAACCAAGCACCAACTCATAACGAAAAGATTGCACAATATACTGCAAGTAAAATTTACAGAAGACGGATACTGAAGACGCCGCACACAAAAGAATTATTCTATGCAGTAACGATTATCTAGGAAGCGTAAATTGCATGTGCTGCTCCACCACACAACTTCTTTTGATACTGTTTTACTTATTCTAAATTTTCATTGCCTGATCGTCCCTAGAATACTGTGTGGTATCAACTGGTTTCCAACAGCGATAGTAGTAAGTAAATCGACTACAAAGTCTTTCAAAGTAGGTCAGACACCAAAAAAAAAAAAAAAAAAAAAAAAAACGGAGCTGCGCGTAGCTCATGTCATTCTGCTTTCAAAGGTGAATCAGCGGCTGGGAGTAGTGGCGTACTCCTGTAATCCAAGCTACTGGGAGGCTGTTGTGTGGGAGAGATCTGGAAACAACTACAGATTCGGCCGTTCCATGAGCTCAGGAATGGCCGCGATGCCTTCATCGAGCTCTGCAGATCGACATATGACAGCGTGGAAATTTCGCCGAGCGGTGGCTAAGGGTTTAGAGAAGCCAAACGCACTAACCACAAGAAAGTCGGGAAACCGAAGCTCATAACGAAAAGATTGCGGAATGCAGTGCGGAAGCAAAACTTCGAGAAGACCAACTCTGAAGCCATCGGCGCGCTAGGAATTATTCCTCGCAAGAAGCGATCATGTAGGAAGAGCGAGCCGAGGGTGTCGCTCGACCACACAATAAATTTTTGCTTAATCCAAATTTGCAATACCGGTTCGACACTAGAATACTGCGATAGTAATAAGCACGTCGACTGCAGTGTCATTTAGGGTAGTGAGTCAGACATGGGGAGGATATAAGGCGGGTGGAATATGCAGCGGCAGGGGGCATTGCAGGGCGGGCGCCGACTTCTTGCGCTGCGGCGCGCCGGTGCCGGCGGCGGCCTGGCTGGGCTGCTGGTGCCTCCATGTAGAGCTGCCGCCGAGCCCAGGCACCGTGCCGCTAACGAAGCGATTGCCTTTGGTGACATCTTTTGCAATAACGACTGCGCGAATCGACGGTATCTCGTAAGGAAAGAAAGAGCAGCAGCTGCCGCCGAGCCCAGGCGCCGTGCCTAACACGCAGAAGGTCCCCGGTTCGATTGCGGGCGGAAACCCGTTTTCGTCGCACTCAGCAAGACACTTGCTACGATCTCTGCAGTGACCACTTAAATCAACTTCAAACGTTCCACCAGCAGGGTGCACATGGCTCAAATGAAACATGAAACTGTTTCAGAACTGGTTGTCGGATTTTAGCGCTGACTTGGAGGCCTGGAAATGCGCGAAACAGCCGCCGCCATGCGATTTGTTACCACACCGTTGTACAAAACGCAAGGGCTCGTCCGGGATTTGAACCCGGGACCTCCTGCACCCGAAGCAGGAATCATACCCCTAGACCAACGAGCCTGTCCGTTCCGAAAACGCACTGCATGTGAATGACGCCACCTTTGATGGTCTCACCCTGTAGGGCTGCAGCTCACCCAGCGTTCTCCCTGTCTGTCGCGGTTGGATTGTTTTCATCGACGTCTTTTACTATAGGAACTTCACGAATCGGAGGGAGCTCGTAGCCGATGCCCTTGCTAACACAGAAGAAAAACTGTTGCTATTACGAGTCTCCGGGTGGTACACGAAAAGAACCGTCGTTTCCGTGGTGTAGCGGTTATCACGTCTGCTTTACACGCAGAAGGTCCCCGGTTCGATCCCGGGCGGGAACACAACAATTTTAATCTATATTTCGGATTTCATTTCCGAGATGACCTCACGTCCGCGTATGCAGAGACAAGCAATGTCGTATGCTAGACGGATAGGGCGTCATTTTACTGTCAAATACTGTTGCTCTCTTATTGCACCGGTATTTGGTAACTGGGAACGCCCCTAGCTCCATTATGGCTGGCAAAATTTATAATCCGGTTCTTCAGGGCTACTTCAAGTGCGCTTGCTACTGGCTTTCCTGAGCTCACCCTACTCGCCTTGTCACAGCTCTGTCAAAGTGTGATGCTAACTAATAATGAGAAACTCTTGGCCACTCTCAATCTTACATGCCACCACCCCTTTGTTGTTGCCGTCGTTAGTAAGATGAGGGTAGACTGTCGCACAATTAAGCTTAATCTCCACTCACGGTGCACATATTCCGCAAAGACAACCTTGTTTTCCGTTGCATGCAAAATTACCGTCTGCGTTTCTACCGAATTCCACCTACGTACTTTACTGGTGCCGCATTCTTGTTATATCCACGTGCTATAACAGGCGTCTACTCTTCATTGAGGAGCTGCAACCGGGGCTGAGTTCCACCTACTCTTCAGCACGGTCAAAATGGCAGGGCTCGTCCGGGATTTGAACCCGGGACCTCCTGCACCCAAAGCAGGAATCATACCCCTAGACCAACGAGCCACCTGCCTGGAGCAGTCAAGTTAATCCCAGGTAGTGGACCTCACAGGGAACACAAACTTTTACGTGAATTCGCAAGATAAACGCTTTCTGCAGGCAGCACTCACCACTGATGAGAAGAATATTAAAGGCAACGAATAAAAAGCGAAATAACTTCATCGAACACTGCTTATGAACAGCCGGCAGTGCCTCAGTTTCGGTATGTGGTTTCTCAGGGTTAAGAGAAGGCGAATGCACTAAACAAAAGAACATCGGGAAACCAAGCACCAACTCATAACGAAAAGATTGCACAATATACTGCAAGTAAAATTTACAGAAGACGGATACTGAAGACGCCGCACACAAAAGAATTATTCTATGCAGTAACGATTATCTAGGAAGCGTAAATTGCATGTGCTGCTCCACCACACAACTTCTTTTGATACTGTTTTACTTATTCTAAATTTTCATTGCCTGATCGTCCCTAGAATACTGTGTGGTATCAACTGGTTTCCAACAGCGATAGTAGTAAGTAAATCGACTACAAAGTCTTTCAAAGTAGGTCAGACACCAAAAAAAAAAAAAAAAAAAAAAAAAAACGGAGCTGCGCGTAGCTCATGTCATTCTGCTTTCAAAGGTGAATCAGCGGCTGGGAGTAGTGGCGTACTCCTGTAATCCAAGCTACTGGGAGGCTGTTGTGTGGGAGAGATCTGGAAACAACTACAGATTCGGCCGTTCCATGAGCTCAGGAATGGCCGCGATGCCTTCATCGAGCTCTGCAGATCGACATATGACAGCGTGGAAATTTCGCCGAGCGGTGGCTAAGGGTTTAGAGAAGCCAAACGCACTAACCACAAGAAAGTCGGGAAACCGAAGCTCATAACGAAAAGATTGCGGAATGCAGTGCGGAAGCAAAACTTCGAGAAGACCAACTCTGAAGCCATCGGCGCGCTAGGAATTATTCCTCGCAAGAAGCGATCATGTAGGAAGAGCGAGCCGAGGGTGTCGCTCGACCACACAATAAATTTTTGCTTAATCCAAATTTGCAATACCGGTTCGACACTAGAATACTGCGATAGTAATAAGCACGTCGACTGCAGTGTCATTTAGGGTAGTGAGTCAGACATGGGGAGGATATAAGGCGGGTGGAATATGCAGCGGCAGGGGGCATTGCAGGGCGGGCGCCGACTTCTTGCGCTGCGGCGCGCCGGTGCCGGCGGCGGCCTGGCTGGGCTGCTGGTGCCTCCATGTAGAGCTGCCGCCGAGCCCAGGCACCGTGCCGCTAACGAAGCGATTGCCTTTGGTGACATCTTTTGCAATAACGACTGCGCGAATCGACGGTATCTCGTAAGGAAAGAAAGAGCAGCAGCTGCCGCCGAGCCCAGGCGCCGTGCCTAACACGCAGAAGGTCCCCGGTTCGATTGCGGGCGGAAACCCGTTTTCGTCGCACTCAGCAAGACACTTGCTACGATCTCTGCAGTGACCACTTAAATCAACTTCAAACGTTCCACCAGCAGGGTGCACATGGCTCAAATGAAACATGAAACTGTTTCAGAACTGGTTGTCGGATTTTAGCGCTGACTTGGAGGCCTGGAAATGCGCGAAACAGCCGCCGCCATGCGATTTGTTACCACACCGTTGTACAAAACGCAAGGGCTCGTCCGGGATTTGAACCCGGGACCTCCTGCACCCGAAGCAGGAATCATACCCCTAGACCAACGAGCCTGTCCGTTCCGAAAACGCACTGCATGTGAATGACGCCACCTTTGATGGTCTCACCCTGTAGGGCTGCAGCTCACCCAGCGTTCTCCCTGTCTGTCGCGGTTGGATTGTTTTCATCGACGTCTTTTACTATAGGAACTTCACGAATCGGAGGGAGCTCGTAGCCGATGCCCTTGCTAACACAGAAGAAAAACTGTTGCTATTACGAGTCTCCGGGTGGTACACGAAAAGAACCGTCGTTTCCGTGGTGTAGCGGTTATCACGTCTGCTTTACACGCAGAAGGTCCCCGGTTCGATCCCGGGCGGGAACACAACAATTTTAATCTATATTTCGGATTTCATTTCCGAGATGACCTCACGTCCGCGTATGCAGAGACAAGCAATGTCGTATGCTAGACGGATAGGGCGTCATTTTACTGTCAAATACTGTTGCTCTCTTATTGCACCGGTATTTGGTAACTGGGAACGCCCCTAGCTCCATTATGGCTGGCAAAATTTATAATCCGGTTCTTCAGGGCTACTTCAAGTGCGCTTGCTACTGGCTTTCCTGAGCTCACCCTACTCGCCTTGTCACAGCTCTGTCAAAGTGTGATGCTAACTAATAATGAGAAACTCTTGGCCACTCTCAATCTTACATGCCACCACCCCTTTGTTGTTGCCGTCGTTAGTAAGATGAGGGTAGACTGTCGCACAATTAAGCTTAATCTCCACTCACGGTGCACATATTCCGCAAAGACAACCTTGTTTTCCGTTGCATGCAAAATTACCGTCTGCGTTTCTACCGAATTCCACCTACGTACTTTACTGGTGCCGCATTCTTGTTATATCCACGTGCTATAACAGGCGTCTACTCTTCATTGAGGAGCTGCAACCGGGGCTGAGTTCCACCTACTCTTCAGCACGGTCAAAATGGCAGGGCTCGTCCGGGATTTGAACCCGGGACCTCCTGCACCCAAAGCAGGAATCATACCCCTAGACCAACGAGCCACCTGCCTGGAGCAGTCAAGTTAATCCCAGGTAGTGGACCTCACAGGGAACACAAACTTTTACGTGAATTCGCAAGATAAACGCTTTCTGCAGGCAGCACTCACCACTGATGAGAAGAATATTAAAGGCAACGAATAAAAAGCGAAATAACTTCATCGAACACTGCTTATGAACAGCCGGCAGTGCCTCAGTTTCGGTATGTGGTTTCTCAGGGTTAAGAGAAGGCGAATGCACTAAACAAAAGAACATCGGGAAACCAAGCACCAACTCATAACGAAAAGATTGCACAATATACTGCAAGTAAAATTTACAGAAGACGGATACTGAAGACGCCGCACACGAAAGAATTATTCTATGCAGTAACGATTATCTAGGAAGCGTAAATTGCATGTGCTGCTCCACCACACAACTTCTTTTGATACTGTTTTACTTATTCTAAATTTTCATTGCCTGATCGTCCCTAGAATACTGTGTGGTATCAACTGGTTTCCAACAGCGATAGTAGTAAGTAAATCGACTACAAAGTCTTTCAAAGTAGGTCAGACACCAAAAAAAAAAAAAAAAAAAAAAAAACGGAGCTGCGCGTAGCTCATGTCATTCTGCTTTCAAAGGTGAATCAGCGGCTGGGAGTAGTGGCGTACTCCTGTAATCCAAGCTACTGGGAGGCTGTTGTGTGGGAGAGATCTGGAAACAACTACAGATTCGGCCGTTCCATGAGCTCAGGAATGGCCGCGATGCCTTCATCGAGCTCTGCAGATCGACATATGACAGCGTGGAAATTTCGCCGAGCGGTGGCTAAGGGTTTAGAGAAGCCAAACGCACTAAACACAAGAAAGTCGGGAAACCGAAGCTCATAACGAAAAGATTGCGGAATGCAGTGCGGAAGCAAAACTTCGAGAAGACCAACTCTGAAGCCATCGGCGCGCTAGGAATTATTCCTCGCAAGAAGCGATCATGTAGGAAGAGCGAGCCGAGGGTGTCGCTCGACCACACAATAAATTTTTGCTTAATCCAAATTTGCAATACCGGTTCGACACTAGAATACTGCGATAGTAATAAGCACGTCGACTGCAGTGTCATTTAGGGTAGTGAGTCAGACATGGGGAGGATATAAGGCGGGTGGAATATGCAGCGGCAGGGGGCATTGCAGGGCGGGCGCCGACTTCTTGCGCTGCGGCGCGCCGGTGCCGGCGGCGGCCTGGCTGGGCTGCTGGTGCCTCCATGTAGAGCTGCCGCCGAGCCCAGGCACCGTGCCGCTAACGAAGCGATTGCCTTTGGTGACATCTTTTGCAATAACGACTGCGCGAATCGACGGTATCTCGTAAGGAAAGAAAGAGCAGCAGCTGCCGCCGAGCCCAGGCGCCGTGCCTAACACGCAGAAGGTCCCCGGTTCGATTGCGGGCGGAAACCCGTTTTCGTCGCACTCAGCAAGACACTTGCTACGATCTCTGCAGTGACCACTTAAATCAACTTCAAACGTTCCACCAGCAGGGTGCACATGGCTCAAATGAAACATGAAACTGTTTCAGAACTGGTTGTCGGATTTTAGCGCTGACTTGGAGGCCTGGAAATGCGCGAAACAGCCGCCGCCATGCGATTTGTTACCACACCGTTGTACAAAACGCAAGGGCTCGTCCGGGATTTGAACCCGGGACCTCCTGCACCCGAAGCAGGAATCATACCCCTAGACCAACGAGCCTGTCCGTTCCGAAAACGCACTGCATGTGAATGACGCCACCTTTGATGGTCTCACCCTGTAGGGCTGCAGCTCACCCAGCGTTCTCCCTGTCTGTCGCGGTTGGATTGTTTTCATCGACGTCTTTTACTATAGGAACTTCACGAATCGGAGGGAGCTCGTAGCCGATGCCCTTGCTAACACAGAAGAAAAACTGTTGCTATTACGAGTCTCCGGGTGGTACACGAAAAGAACCGTCGTTTCCGTGGTGTAGCGGTTATCACGTCTGCTTTACACGCAGAAGGTCCCCGGTTCGATCCCGGGCGGGAACACAACAATTTTAATCTATATTTCGGATTTCATTTCCGAGATGACCTCACGTCCGCGTATGCAGAGACAAGCAATGTCGTATGCTAGACGGATAGGGCGTCATTTTACTGTCAAATACTGTTGCTCTCTTATTGCACCGGTATTTGGTAACTGGGAACGCCCCTAGCTCCATTATGGCTGGCAAAATTTATAATCCGGTTCTTCAGGGCTACTTCAAGTGCGCTTGCTACTGGCTTTCCTGAGCTCACCCTACTCGCCTTGTCACAGCTCTGTCAAAGTGTGATGCTAACTAATAATGAGAAACTCTTGGCCACTCTCAATCTTACATGCCACCACCCCTTTGTTGTTGCCGTCGTTAGTAAGATGAGGGTAGACTGTCGCACAATTAAGCTTAATCTCCACTCACGGTGCACATATTCCGCAAAGACAACCTTGTTTTCCGTTGCATGCAAAATTACCGTCTGCGTTTCTACCGAATTCCACCTACGTACTTTACTGGTGCCGCATTCTTGTTATATCCACGTGCTATAACAGGCGTCTACTCTTCATTGAGGAGCTGCAACCGGGGCTGAGTTCCACCTACTCTTCAGCACGGTCAAAATGGCAGGGCTCGTCCGGGATTTGAACCCGGGACCTCCTGCACCCAAAGCAGGAATCATACCCCTAGACCAACGAGCCACCTGCCTGGAGCAGTCAAGTTAATCCCAGGTAGTGGACCTCACAGGGAACACAAACTTTTACGTGAATTCGCAAGATAAACGCTTTCTGCAGGCAGCACTCACCACTGATGAGAAGAATATTAAAGGCAACGAATAAAAAGCGAAATAACTTCATCGAACACTGCTTATGAACAGCCGGCAGTGCCTCAGTTTCGGTATGTGGTTTCTCAGGGTTAAGAGAAGGCGAATGCACTAAACAAAAGAACATCGGGAAACCAAGCACCAACTCATAACGAAAAGATTGCACAATATACTGCAAGTAAAATTTACAGAAGACGGATACTGAAGACGCCGCACACGAAAGAATTATTCTATGCAGTAACGATTATCTAGGAAGCGTAAATTGCATGTGCTGCTCCACCACACAACTTCTTTTGATACTGTTTTACTTATTCTAAATTTTCATTGCCTGATCGTCCCTAGAATACTGTGTGGTATCAACTGGTTTCCAACAGCGATAGTAGTAAGTAAATCGACTACAAAGTCTTTCAAAGTAGGTCAGACACCAAAAAAAAAAAAAAAAAAAAAAAAACGGAGCTGCGCGTAGCTCATGTCATTCTGCTTTCAAAGGTGAATCAGCGGCTGGGAGTAGTGGCGTACTCCTGTAATCCAAGCTACTGGGAGGCTGTTGTGTGGGAGAGATCTGGAAACAACTACAGATTCGGCCGTTCCATGAGCTCAGGAATGGCCGCGATGCCTTCATCGAGCTCTGCAGATCGACATATGACAGCGTGGAAATTTCGCCGAGCGGTGGCTAAGGGTTTAGAGAAGCCAAACGCACTAAACACAAGAAAGTCGGGAAACCGAAGCTCATAACGAAAAGATTGCGGAATGCAGTGCGGAAGCAAAACTTCGAGAAGACCAACTCTGAAGCCATCGGCGCGCTAGGAATTATTCCTCGCAAGAAGCGATCATGTAGGAAGAGCGAGCCGAGGGTGTCGCTCGACCACACAATAAATTTTTGCTTAATCCAAATTTGCAATACCGGTTCGACACTAGAATACTGCGATAGTAATAAGCACGTCGACTGCAGTGTCATTTAGGGTAGTGAGTCAGACATGGGGAGGATATAAGGCGGGTGGAATATGCAGCGGCAGGGGGCATTGCAGGGCGGGCGCCGACTTCTTGCGCTGCGGCGCGCCGGTGCCGGCGGCGGCCTGGCTGGGCTGCTGGTGCCTCCATGTAGAGCTGCCGCCGAGCCCAGGCACCGTGCCGCTAACGAAGCGATTGCCTTTGGTGACATCTTTTGCAATAACGACTGCGCGAATCGACGGTATCTCGTAAGGAAAGAAAGAGCAGCAGCTGCCGCCGAGCCCAGGCGCCGTGCCTAACACGCAGAAGGTCCCCGGTTCGATTGCGGGCGGAAACCCGTTTTCGTCGCACTCAGCAAGACACTTGCTACGATCTCTGCAGTGACCACTTAAATCAACTTCAAACGTTCCACCAGCTGGGTGCACATGGCTCAAATGAAACATGAAACTGTTTCAGAACTGGTTGTCGGATTTTAGCGCTGACTTGGAGGCCTGGAAATGCGCGAAACAGCCGCCGCCATGCGATTTGTTACCACACCGTTGTACAAAACGCAAGGGCTCGTCCGGGATTTGAACCCGGGACCTCCTGCACCCGAAGCAGGAATCATACCCCTAGACCAACGAGCCTGTCCGTTCCGAAAACGCACTGCATGTGAATGACGCCACCTTTGATGGTCTCACCCTGTAGGGCTGCAGCTCACCCAGCGTTCTCCCTGTCTGTCGCGGTTGGATTGTTTTCATCGACGTCTTTTACTATAGGAACTTCACGAATCGGAGGGAGCTCGTAGCCGATGCCCTTGCTAACACAGAAGAAAAACTGTTGCTATTACGAGTCTCCGGGTGGTACACGAAAAGAACCGTCGTTTCCGTGGTGTAGCGGTTATCACGTCTGCTTTACACGCAGAAGGTCCCCGGTTCGATCCCGGGCGGGAACACAACAATTTTAATCTATATTTCGGATTTCATTTCCGAGATGACCTCACGTCCGCGTATGCAGAGACAAGCAATGTCGTATGCTAGACGGATAGGGCGTCATTTTACTGTCAAATACTGTTGCTCTCTTATTGCACCGGTATTTGGTAACTGGGAACGCCCCTAGCTCCATTATGGCTGGCAAAATTTATAATCCGGTTCTTCAGGGCTACTTCAAGTGCGCTTGCTACTGGCTTTCCTGAGCTCACCCTACTCGCCTTGTCACAGCTCTGTCAAAGTGTGATGCTAACTAATAATGAGAAACTCTTGGCCACTCTCAATCTTACATGCCACCACCCCTTTGTTGTTGCCGTCGTTAGTAAGATGAGGGTAGACTGTCGCACAATTAAGCTTAATCTCCACTCACGGTGCACATATTCCGCAAAGACAACCTTGTTTTCCGTTGCATGCAAAATTACCGTCTGCGTTTCTACCGAATTCCACCTACGTACTTTACTGGTGCCGCATTCTTGTTATATCCACGTGCTATAACAGGCGTCTACTCTTCATTGAGGAGCTGCAACCGGGGCTGAGTTCCACCTACTCTTCAGCACGGTCAAAATGGCAGGGCTCGTCCGGGATTTGAACCCGGGACCTCCTGCACCCAAAGCAGGAATCATACCCCTAGACCAACGAGCCACCTGCCTGGAGCAGTCAAGTTAATCCCAGGTAGTGGACCTCACAGGGAACACAAACTTTTACGTGAATTCGCAAGATAAACGCTTTCTGCAGGCAGCACTCACCACTGATGAGAAGAATATTAAAGGCAACGAATAAAAAGCGAAATAACTTCATCGAACACTGCTTATGAACAGCCGGCAGTGCCTCAGTTTCGGTATGTGGTTTCTCAGGGTTAAGAGAAGGCGAATGCACTAAACAAAAGAACATCGGGAAACCAAGCACCAACTCATAACGAAAAGATTGCACAATATACTGCAAGTAAAATTTACAGAAGACGGATACTGAAGACGCCGCACACAAAAGAATTATTCTATGCAGTAACGATTATCTAGGAAGCGTAAATTGCATGTGCTGCTCCACCACACAACTTCTTTTGATACTGTTTTACTTATTCTAAATTTTCATTGCCTGATCGTCCCTAGAATACTGTGTGGTATCAACTGGTTTCCAACAGCGATAGTAGTAAGTAAATCGACTACAAAGTCTTTCAAAGTAGGTCAGACACCAAAAAAAAAAAAAAAAAAAAAAAAAAAACGGAGCTGCGCGTAGCTCATGTCATTCTGCTTTCAAAGGTGAATCAGCGGCTGGGAGTAGTGGCGTACTCCTGTAATCCAAGCTACTGGGAGGCTGTTGTGTGGGAGAGATCTGGAAACAACTACAGATTCGGCCGTTCCATGAGCTCAGGAATGGCCGCGATGCCTTCATCGAGCTCTGCAGATCGACATATGACAGCGTGGAAATTTCGGCGAGCGGTGGCTAAGGGTTTAGAGAAGCCAAACGCACTAAACACAAGAAAGTCGGGAAACCGAAGCTCATAACGAAAAGATTGCGGAATGCAGTGCGGAAGCAAAACTTCGAGAAGACCAACTCTGAAGCCATCGGCGCGCTAGGAATTATTCCTCGCAAGAAGCGATCATGTAGGAAGAGCGAGCCGAGGGTGTCGCTCGACCACACAATAAATTTTTGCTTAATCCAAATTTGCAATACCGGTTCGACACTAGAATACTGCGATAGTAATAAGCACGTCGACTGCAGTGTCATTTAGGGTAGTGAGTCAGACATGGGGAGGATATAAGGCGGGTGGAATATGCAGCGGCAGGGGGCATTGCAGGGCGGGCGCCGACTTCTTGCGCTGCGGCGCGCCGGTGCCGGCGGCGGCCTGGCTGGGCTGCTGGTGCCTCCATGTAGAGCTGCCGCCGAGCCCAGGCACCGTGCCGCTAACGAAGCGATTGCCTTTGGTGACATCTTTTGCAATAACGACTGCGCGAATCGACGGTATCTCGTAAGGAAAGAAAGAGCAGCAGCTGCCGCCGAGCCCAGGCGCCGTGCCTAACACGCAGAAGGTCCCCGGTTCGATTGCGGGCGGAAACCCGTTTTCGTCGCACTCAGCAAGACACTTGCTACGATCTCTGCAGTGACCACTTAAATCAACTTCAAACGTTCCACCAGCAGGGTGCACATGGCTCAAATGAAACATGAAACTGTTTCAGAACTGGTTGTCGGATTTTAGCGCTGACTTGGAGGCCTGGAAATGCGCGAAACAGCCGCCGCCATGCGATTTGTTACCACACCGTTGTACAAAACGCAAGGGCTCGTCCGGGATTTGAACCCGGGACCTCCTGCACCCGAAGCAGGAATCATACCCCTAGACCAACGAGCCTGTCCGTTCCGAAAACGCACTGCATGTGAATGACGCCACCTTTGATGGTCTCACCCTGTAGGGCTGCAGCTCACCCAGCGTTCTCCCTGTCTGTCGCGGTTGGATTGTTTTCATCGACGTCTTTTACTATAGGAACTTCACGAATCGGAGGGAGCTCGTAGCCGATGCCCTTGCTAACACAGAAGAAAAACTGTTGCTATTACGAGTCTCCGGGTGGTACACGAAAAGAACCGTCGTTTCCGTGGTGTAGCGGTTATCACGTCTGCTTTACACGCAGAAGGTCCCCGGTTCGATCCCGGGCGGGAACACAACAATTTTAATCTATATTTCGGATTTCATTTCCGAGATGACCTCACGTCCGCGTATGCAGAGACAAGCAATGTCGTATGCTAGACGGATAGGGCGTCATTTTACTGTCAAATACTGTTGCTCTCTTATTGCACCGGTATTTGGTAACTGGGAACGCCCCTAGCTCCATTATGGCTGGCAAAATTTATAATCCGGTTCTTCAGGGCTACTTCAAGTGCGCTTGCTACTGGCTTTCCTGAGCTCACCCTACTCGCCTTGTCACAGCTCTGTCAAAGTGTGATGCTAACTAATAATGAGAAACTCTTGGCCACTCTCAATCTTACATGCCACCACCCCTTTGTTGTTGCCGTCGTTAGTAAGATGAGGGTAGACTGTCGCACAATTAAGCTTAATCTCCACTCACGGTGCACATATTCCGCAAAGACAACCTTGTTTTCCGTTGCATGCAAAATTACCGTCTGCGTTTCTACCGAATTCCACCTACGTACTTTACTGGTGCCGCATTCTTGTTATATCCACGTGCTATAACAGGCGTCTACTCTTCATTGAGGAGCTGCAACCGGGGCTGAGTTCCACCTACTCTTCAGCACGGTCAAAATGGCAGGGCTCGTCCGGGATTTGAACCCGGGACCTCCTGCACCCAAAGCAGGAATCATACCCCTAGACCAACGAGCCACCTGCCTGGAGCAGTCAAGTTAATCCCAGGTAGTGGACCTCACAGGGAACACAAACTTTTACGTGAATTCGCAAGATAAACGCTTTCTGCAGGCAGCACTCACCACTGATGAGAAGAATATTAAAGGCAACGAATAAAAAGCGAAATAACTTCATCGAACACTGCTTATGAACAGCCGGCAGTGCCTCAGTTTCGGTATGTGGTTTCTCAGGGTTAAGAGAAGGCGAATGCACTAAACAAAAGAACATCGGGAAACCAAGCACCAACTCATAACGAAAAGATTGCACAATATACTGCAAGTAAAATTTACAGAAGACGGATACTGAAGACGCCGCACACAAAAGAATTATTCTATGCAGTAACGATTATCTAGGAAGCGTAAATTGCATGTGCTGCTCCACCACACAACTTCTTTTGATACTGTTTTACTTATTCTAAATTTTCATTGCCTGATCGTCCCTAGAATACTGTGTGGTATCAACTGGTTTCCAACAGCGATAGTAGTAAGTAAATCGACTACAAAGTCTTTCAAAGTAGGTCAGACACCAAAAAAAAAAAAAAAAAAAAAAAAAAAACGGAGCTGCGCGTAGCTCATGTCATTCTGCTTTCAAAGGTGAATCAGCGGCTGGGAGTAGTGGCGTACTCCTGTAATCCAAGCTACTGGGAGGCTGTTGTGTGGGAGAGATCTGGAAACAACTACAGATTCGGCCGTTCCATGAGCTCAGGAATGGCCGCGATGCCTTCATCGAGCTCTGCAGATCGACATATGACAGCGTGGAAATTTCGGCGAGCGGTGGCTAAGGGTTTAGAGAAGCCAAACGCACTAAACACAAGAAAGTCGGGAAACCGAAGCTCATAACGAAAAGATTGCGGAATGCAGTGCGGAAGCAAAACTTCGAGAAGACCAACTCTGAAGCCATCGGCGCGCTAGGAATTATTCCTCGCAAGAAGCGATCATGTAGGAAGAGCGAGCCGAGGGTGTCGCTCGACCACACAATAAATTTTTGCTTAATCCAAATTTGCAATACCGGTTCGACACTAGAATACTGCGATAGTAATAAGCACGTCGACTGCAGTGTCATTTAGGGTAGTGAGTCAGACATGGGGAGGATATAAGGCGGGTGGAATATGCAGCGGCAGGGGGCATTGCAGGGCGGGCGCCGACTTCTTGCGCTGCGGCGCGCCGGTGCCGGCGGCGGCCTGGCTGGGCTGCTGGTGCCTCCATGTAGAGCTGCCGCCGAGCCCAGGCACCGTGCCGCTAACGAAGCGATTGCCTTTGGTGACATCTTTTGCAATAACGACTGCGCGAATCGACGGTATCTCGTAAGGAAAGAAAGAGCAGCAGCTGCCGCCGAGCCCAGGCGCCGTGCCTAACACGCAGAAGGTCCCCGGTTCGATTGCGGGCGGAAACCCGTTTTCGTCGCACTCAGCAAGACACTTGCTACGATCTCTGCAGTGACCACTTAAATCAACTTCAAACGTTCCACCAGCAGGGTGCACATGGCTCAAATGAAACATGAAACTGTTTCAGAACTGGTTGTCGGATTTTAGCGCTGACTTGGAGGCCTGGAAATGCGCGAAACAGCCGCCGCCATGCGATTTGTTACCACACCGTTGTACAAAACGCAAGGGCTCGTCCGGGATTTGAACCCGGGACCTCCTGCACCCGAAGCAGGAATCATACCCCTAGACCAACGAGCCTGTCCGTTCCGAAAACGCACTGCATGTGAATGACGCCACCTTTGATGGTCTCACCCTGTAGGGCTGCAGCTCACCCAGCGTTCTCCCTGTCTGTCGCGGTTGGATTGTTTTCATCGACGTCTTTTACTATAGGAACTTCACGAATCGGAGGGAGCTCGTAGCCGATGCCCTTGCTAACACAGAAGAAAAACTGTTGCTATTACGAGTCTCCGGGTGGTACACGAAAAGAACCGTCGTTTCCGTGGTGTAGCGGTTATCACGTCTGCTTTACACGCAGAAGGTCCCCGGTTCGATCCCGGGCGGGAACACAACAATTTTAATCTATATTTCGGATTTCATTTCCGAGATGACCTCACGTCCGCGTATGCAGAGACAAGCAATGTCGTATGCTAGACGGATAGGGCGTCATTTTACTGTCAAATACTGTTGCTCTCTTATTGCACCGGTATTTGGTAACTGGGAACGCCCCTAGCTCCATTATGGCTGGCAAAATTTATAATCCGGTTCTTCAGGGCTACTTCAAGTGCGCTTGCTACTGGCTTTCCTGAGCTCACCCTACTCGCCTTGTCACAGCTCTGTCAAAGTGTGATGCTAACTAATAATGAGAAACTCTTGGCCACTCTCAATCTTACATGCCACCACCCCTTTGTTGTTGCCGTCGTTAGTAAGATGAGGGTAGACTGTCGCACAATTAAGCTTAATCTCCACTCACGGTGCACATATTCCGCAAAGACAACCTTGTTTTCCGTTGCATGCAAAATTACCGTCTGCGTTTCTACCGAATTCCACCTACGTACTTTACTGGTGCCGCATTCTTGTTATATCCACGTGCTATAACAGGCGTCTACTCTTCATTGAGGAGCTGCAACCGGGGCTGAGTTCCACCTACTCTTCAGCACGGTCAAAATGGCAGGGCTCGTCCGGGATTTGAACCCGGGACCTCCTGCACCCAAAGCAGGAATCATACCCCTAGACCAACGAGCCACCTGCCTGGAGCAGTCAAGTTAATCCCAGGTAGTGGACCTCACAGGGAACACAAACTTTTACGTGAATTCGCAAGATAAACGCTTTCTGCAGGCAGCACTCACCACTGATGAGAAGAATATTAAAGGCAACGAATAAAAAGCGAAATAACTTCATCGAACACTGCTTATGAACAGCCGGCAGTGCCTCAGTTTCGGTATGTGGTTTCTCAGGGTTAAGAGAAGGCGAATGCACTAAACAAAAGAACATCGGGAAACCAAGCACCAACTCATAACGAAAAGATTGCACAATATACTGCAAGTAAAATTTACAGAAGACGGATACTGAAGACGCCGCACACAAAAGAATTATTCTATGCAGTAACGATTATCTAGGAAGCGTAAATTGCATGTGCTGCTCCACCACACAACTTCTTTTGATACTGTTTTACTTATTCTAAATTTTCATTGCCTGATCGTCCCTAGAATACTGTGTGGTATCAACTGGTTTCCAACAGCGATAGTAGTAAGTAAATCGACTACAAAGTCTTTCAAAGTAGGTCAGACACCAAAAAAAAAAAAAAAAAAAAAAAAAAACGGAGCTGCGCGTAGCTCATGTCATTCTGCTTTCAAAGGTGAATCAGCGGCTGGGAGTAGTGGCGTACTCCTGTAATCCAAGCTACTGGGAGGCTGTTGTGTGGGAGAGATCTGGAAACAACTACAGATTCGGCCGTTCCATGAGCTCAGGAATGGCCGCGATGCCTTCATCGAGCTCTGCAGATCGACATATGACAGCGTGGAAATTTCGGCGAGCGGTGGCTAAGGGTTTAGAGAAGCCAAACGCACTAAACACAAGAAAGTCGGGAAACCGAAGCTCATAACGAAAAGATTGCGGAATGCAGTGCGGAAGCAAAACTTCGAGAAGACCAACTCTGAAGCCATCGGCGCGCTAGGAATTATTCCTCGCAAGAAGCGATCATGTAGGAAGAGCGAGCCGAGGGTGTCGCTCGACCACACAATAAATTTTTGCTTAATCCAAATTTGCAATACCGGTTCGACACTAGAATACTGCGATAGTAATAAGCACGTCGACTGCAGTGTCATTTAGGGTAGTGAGTCAGACATGGGGAGGATATAAGGCGGGTGGAATATGCAGCGGCAGGGGGCATTGCAGGGCGGGCGCCGACTTCTTGCGCTGCGGCGCGCCGGTGCCGGCGGCGGCCTGGCTGGGCTGCTGGTGCCTCCATGTAGAGCTGCCGCCGAGCCCAGGCACCGTGCCGCTAACGAAGCGATTGCCTTTGGTGACATCTTTTGCAATAACGACTGCGCGAATCGACGGTATCTCGTAAGGAAAGAAAGAGCAGCAGCTGCCGCCGAGCCCAGGCGCCGTGCCTAACACGCAGAAGGTCCCCGGTTCGATTGCGGGCGGAAACCCGTTTTCGTCGCACTCAGCAAGACACTTGCTACGATCTCTGCAGTGACCACTTAAATCAACTTCAAACGTTCCACCAGCTGGGTGCACATGGCTCAAATGAAACATGAAACTGTTTCAGAACTGGTTGTCGGATTTTAGCGCTGACTTGGAGGCCTGGAAATGCGCGAAACAGCCGCCGCCATGCGATTTGTTACCACACCGTTGTACAAAACGCAAGGGCTCGTCCGGGATTTGAACCCGGGACCTCCTGCACCCGAAGCAGGAATCATACCCCTAGACCAACGAGCCTGTCCGTTCCGAAAACGCACTGCATGTGAATGACGCCACCTTTGATGGTCTCACCCTGTAGGGCTGCAGCTCACCCAGCGTTCTCCCTGTCTGTCGCGGTTGGATTGTTTTCATCGACGTCTTTTACTATAGGAACTTCACGAATCGGAGGGAGCTCGTAGCCGATGCCCTTGCTAACACAGAAGAAAAACTGTTGCTATTACGAGTCTCCGGGTGGTACACGAAAAGAACCGTCGTTTCCGTGGTGTAGCGGTTATCACGTCTGCTTTACACGCAGAAGGTCCCCGGTTCGATCCCGGGCGGGAACACAACAATTTTAATCTATATTTCGGATTTCATTTCCGAGATGACCTCACGTCCGCGTATGCAGAGACAAGCAATGTCGTATGCTAGACGGATAGGGCGTCATTTTACTGTCAAATACTGTTGCTCTCTTATTGCACCGGTATTTGGTAACTGGGAACGCCCCTAGCTCCATTATGGCTGGCAAAATTTATAATCCGGTTCTTCAGGGCTACTTCAAGTGCGCTTGCTACTGGCTTTCCTGAGCTCACCCTACTCGCCTTGTCACAGCTCTGTCAAAGTGTGATGCTAACTAATAATGAGAAACTCTTGGCCACTCTCAATCTTACATGCCACCACCCCTTTGTTGTTGCCGTCGTTAGTAAGATGAGGGTAGACTGTCGCACAATTAAGCTTAATCTCCACTCACGGTGCACATATTCCGCAAAGACAACCTTGTTTTCCGTTGCATGCAAAATTACCGTCTGCGTTTCTACCGAATTCCACCTACGTACTTTACTGGTGCCGCATTCTTGTTATATCCACGTGCTATAACAGGCGTCTACTCTTCATTGAGGAGCTGCAACCGGGGCTGAGTTCCACCTACTCTTCAGCACGGTCAAAATGGCAGGGCTCGTCCGGGATTTGAACCCGGGACCTCCTGCACCCAAAGCAGGAATCATACCCCTAGACCAACGAGCCACCTGCCTGGAGCAGTCAAGTTAATCCCAGGTAGTGGACCTCACAGGGAACACAAACTTTTACGTGAATTCGCAAGATAAACGCTTTCTGCAGGCAGCACTCACCACTGATGAGAAGAATATTAAAGGCAACGAATAAAAAGCGAAATAACTTCATCGAACACTGCTTATGAACAGCCGGCAGTGCCTCAGTTTCGGTATGTGGTTTCTCAGGGTTAAGAGAAGGCGAATGCACTAAACAAAAGAACATCGGGAAACCAAGCACCAACTCATAACGAAAAGATTGCACAATATACTGCAAGTAAAATTTACAGAAGACGGATACTGAAGACGCCGCACACAAAAGAATTATTCTATGCAGTAACGATTATCTAGGAAGCGTAAATTGCATGTGCTGCTCCACCACACAACTTCTTTTGATACTGTTTTACTTATTCTAAATTTTCATTGCCTGATCGTCCCTAGAATACTGTGTGGTATCAACTGGTTTCCAACAGCGATAGTAGTAAGTAAATCGACTACAAAGTCTTTCAAAGTAGGTCAGACACCAAAAAAAAAAAAAAAAAAAAAAAAAAAACGGAGCTGCGCGTAGCTCATGTCATTCTGCTTTCAAAGGTGAATCAGCGGCTGGGAGTAGTGGCGTACTCCTGTAATCCAAGCTACTGGGAGGCTGTTGTGTGGGAGAGATCTGGAAACAACTACAGATTCGGCCGTTCCATGAGCTCAGGAATGGCCGCGATGCCTTCATCGAGCTCTGCAGATCGACATATGACAGCGTGGAAATTTCGGCGAGCGGTGGCTAAGGGTTTAGAGAAGCCAAACGCACTAAACACAAGAAAGTCGGGAAACCGAAGCTCATAACGAAAAGATTGCGGAATGCAGTGCGGAAGCAAAACTTCGAGAAGACCAACTCTGAAGCCATCGGCGCGCTAGGAATTATTCCTCGCAAGAAGCGATCATGTAGGAAGAGCGAGCCGAGGGTGTCGCTCGACCACACAATAAATTTTTGCTTAATCCAAATTTGCAATACCGGTTCGACACTAGAATACTGCGATAGTAATAAGCACGTCGACTGCAGTGTCATTTAGGGTAGTGAGTCAGACATGGGGAGGATATAAGGCGGGTGGAATATGCAGCGGCAGGGGGCATTGCAGGGCGGGCGCCGACTTCTTGCGCTGCGGCGCGCCGGTGCCGGCGGCGGCCTGGCTGGGCTGCTGGTGCCTCCATGTAGAGCTGCCGCCGAGCCCAGGCACCGTGCCGCTAACGAAGCGATTGCCTTTGGTGACATCTTTTGCAATAACGACTGCGCGAATCGACGGTATCTCGTAAGGAAAGAAAGAGCAGCAGCTGCCGCCGAGCCCAGGCGCCGTGCCTAACACGCAGAAGGTCCCCGGTTCGATTGCGGGCGGAAACCCGTTTTCGTCGCACTCAGCAAGACACTTGCTACGATCTCTGCAGTGACCACTTAAATCAACTTCAAACGTTCCACCAGCAGGGTGCACATGGCTCAAATGAAACATGAAACTGTTTCAGAACTGGTTGTCGGATTTTAGCGCTGACTTGGAGGCCTGGAAATGCGCGAAACAGCCGCCGCCATGCGATTTGTTACCACACCGTTGTACAAAACGCAAGGGCTCGTCCGGGATTTGAACCCGGGACCTCCTGCACCCGAAGCAGGAATCATACCCCTAGACCAACGAGCCTGTCCGTTCCGAAAACGCACTGCATGTGAATGACGCCACCTTTGATGGTCTCACCCTGTAGGGCTGCAGCTCACCCAGCGTTCTCCCTGTCTGTCGCGGTTGGATTGTTTTCATCGACGTCTTTTACTATAGGAACTTCACGAATCGGAGGGAGCTCGTAGCCGATGCCCTTGCTAACACAGAAGAAAAACTGTTGCTATTACGAGTCTCCGGGTGGTACACGAAAAGAACCGTCGTTTCCGTGGTGTAGCGGTTATCACGTCTGCTTTACACGCAGAAGGTCCCCGGTTCGATCCCGGGCGGGAACACAACAATTTTAATCTATATTTCGGATTTCATTTCCGAGATGACCTCACGTCCGCGTATGCAGAGACAAGCAATGTCGTATGCTAGACGGATAGGGCGTCATTTTACTGTCAAATACTGTTGCTCTCTTATTGCACCGGTATTTGGTAACTGGGAACGCCCCTAGCTCCATTATGGCTGGCAAAATTTATAATCCGGTTCTTCAGGGCTACTTCAAGTGCGCTTGCTACTGGCTTTCCTGAGCTCACCCTACTCGCCTTGTCACAGCTCTGTCAAAGTGTGATGCTAACTAATAATGAGAAACTCTTGGCCACTCTCAATCTTACATGCCACCACCCCTTTGTTGTTGCCGTCGTTAGTAAGATGAGGGTAGACTGTCGCACAATTAAGCTTAATCTCCACTCACGGTGCACATATTCCGCAAAGACAACCTTGTTTTCCGTTGCATGCAAAATTACCGTCTGCGTTTCTACCGAATTCCACCTACGTACTTTACTGGTGCCGCATTCTTGTTATATCCACGTGCTATAACAGGCGTCTACTCTTCATTGAGGAGCTGCAACCGGGGCTGAGTTCCACCTACTCTTCAGCACGGTCAAAATGGCAGGGCTCGTCCGGGATTTGAACCCGGGACCTCCTGCACCCAAAGCAGGAATCATACCCCTAGACCAACGAGCCACCTGCCTGGAGCAGTCAAGTTAATCCCAGGTAGTGGACCTCACAGGGAACACAAACTTTTACGTGAATTCGCAAGATAAACGCTTTCTGCAGGCAGCACTCACCACTGATGAGAAGAATATTAAAGGCAACGAATAAAAAGCGAAATAACTTCATCGAACACTGCTTATGAACAGCCGGCAGTGCCTCAGTTTCGGTATGTGGTTTCTCAGGGTTAAGAGAAGGCGAATGCACTAAACAAAAGAACATCGGGAAACCAAGCACCAACTCATAACGAAAAGATTGCACAATATACTGCAAGTAAAATTTACAGAAGACGGATACTGAAGACGCCGCACACAAAAGAATTATTCTATGCAGTAACGATTATCTAGGAAGCGTAAATTGCATGTGCTGCTCCACCACACAACTTCTTTTGATACTGTTTTACTTATTCTAAATTTTCATTGCCTGATCGTCCCTAGAATACTGTGTGGTATCAACTGGTTTCCAACAGCGATAGTAGTAAGTAAATCGACTACAAAGTCTTTCAAAGTAGGTCAGACACCAAAAAAAAAAAAAAAAAAAAAAAAAAACGGAGCTGCGCGTAGCTCATGTCATTCTGCTTTCAAAGGTGAATCAGCGGCTGGGAGTAGTGGCGTACTCCTGTAATCCAAGCTACTGGGAGGCTGTTGTGTGGGAGAGATCTGGAAACAACTACAGATTCGGCCGTTCCATGAGCTCAGGAATGGCCGCGATGCCTTCATCGAGCTCTGCAGATCGACATATGACAGCGTGGAAATTTCGGCGAGCGGTGGCTAAGGGTTTAGAGAAGCCAAACGCACTAAACACAAGAAAGTCGGGAAACCGAAGCTCATAACGAAAAGATTGCGGAATGCAGTGCGGAAGCAAAACTTCGAGAAGACCAACTCTGAAGCCATCGGCGCGCTAGGAATTATTCCTCGCAAGAAGCGATCATGTAGGAAGAGCGAGCCGAGGGTGTCGCTCGACCACACAATAAATTTTTGCTTAATCCAAATTTGCAATACCGGTTCGACACTAGAATACTGCGATAGTAATAAGCACGTCGACTGCAGTGTCATTTAGGGTAGTGAGTCAGACATGGGGAGGATATAAGGCGGGTGGAATATGCAGCGGCAGGGGGCATTGCAGGGCGGGCGCCGACTTCTTGCGCTGCGGCGCGCCGGTGCCGGCGGCGGCCTGGCTGGGCTGCTGGTGCCTCCATGTAGAGCTGCCGCCGAGCCCAGGCACCGTGCCGCTAACGAAGCGATTGCCTTTGGTGACATCTTTTGCAATAACGACTGCGCGAATCGACGGTATCTCGTAAGGAAAGAAAGAGCAGCAGCTGCCGCCGAGCCCAGGCGCCGTGCCTAACACGCAGAAGGTCCCCGGTTCGATTGCGGGCGGAAACCCGTTTTCGTCGCACTCAGCAAGACACTTGCTACGATCTCTGCAGTGACCACTTAAATCAACTTCAAACGTTCCACCAGCTGGGTGCACATGGCTCAAATGAAACATGAAACTGTTTCAGAACTGGTTGTCGGATTTTAGCGCTGACTTGGAGGCCTGGAAATGCGCGAAACAGCCGCCGCCATGCGATTTGTTACCACACCGTTGTACAAAACGCAAGGGCTCGTCCGGGATTTGAACCCGGGACCTCCTGCACCCGAAGCAGGAATCATACCCCTAGACCAACGAGCCTGTCCGTTCCGAAAACGCACTGCATGTGAATGACGCCACCTTTGATGGTCTCACCCTGTAGGGCTGCAGCTCACCCAGCGTTCTCCCTGTCTGTCGCGGTTGGATTGTTTTCATCGACGTCTTTTACTATAGGAACTTCACGAATCGGAGGGAGCTCGTAGCCGATGCCCTTGCTAACACAGAAGAAAAACTGTTGCTATTACGAGTCTCCGGGTGGTACACGAAAAGAACCGTCGTTTCCGTGGTGTAGCGGTTATCACGTCTGCTTTACACGCAGAAGGTCCCCGGTTCGATCCCGGGCGGGAACACAACAATTTTAATCTATATTTCGGATTTCATTTCCGAGATGACCTCACGTCCGCGTATGCAGAGACAAGCAATGTCGTATGCTAGACGGATAGGGCGTCATTTTACTGTCAAATACTGTTGCTCTCTTATTGCACCGGTATTTGGTAACTGGGAACGCCCCTAGCTCCATTATGGCTGGCAAAATTTATAATCCGGTTCTTCAGGGCTACTTCAAGTGCGCTTGCTACTGGCTTTCCTGAGCTCACCCTACTCGCCTTGTCACAGCTCTGTCAAAGTGTGATGCTAACTAATAATGAGAAACTCTTGGCCACTCTCAATCTTACATGCCACCACCCCTTTGTTGTTGCCGTCGTTAGTAAGATGAGGGTAGACTGTCGCACAATTAAGCTTAATCTCCACTCACGGTGCACATATTCCGCAAAGACAACCTTGTTTTCCGTTGCATGCAAAATTACCGTCTGCGTTTCTACCGAATTCCACCTACGTACTTTACTGGTGCCGCATTCTTGTTATATCCACGTGCTATAACAGGCGTCTACTCTTCATTGAGGAGCTGCAACCGGGGCTGAGTTCCACCTACTCTTCAGCACGGTCAAAATGGCAGGGCTCGTCCGGGATTTGAACCCGGGACCTCCTGCACCCAAAGCAGGAATCATACCCCTAGACCAACGAGCCACCTGCCTGGAGCAGTCAAGTTAATCCCAGGTAGTGGACCTCACAGGGAACACAAACTTTTACGTGAATTCGCAAGATAAACGCTTTCTGCAGGCAGCACTCACCACTGATGAGAAGAATATTAAAGGCAACGAATAAAAAGCGAAATAACTTCATCGAACACTGCTTATGAACAGCCGGCAGTGCCTCAGTTTCGGTATGTGGTTTCTCAGGGTTAAGAGAAGGCGAATGCACTAAACAAAAGAACATCGGGAAACCAAGCACCAACTCATAACGAAAAGATTGCACAATATACTGCAAGTAAAATTTACAGAAGACGGATACTGAAGACGCCGCACACAAAAGAATTATTCTATGCAGTAACGATTATCTAGGAAGCGTAAATTGCATGTGCTGCTCCACCACACAACTTCTTTTGATACTGTTTTACTTATTCTAAATTTTCATTGCCTGATCGTCCCTAGAATACTGTGTGGTATCAACTGGTTTCCAACAGCGATAGTAGTAAGTAAATCGACTACAAAGTCTTTCAAAGTAGGTCAGACACCAAAAAAAAAAAAAAAAAAAAAAAAAAAACGGAGCTGCGCGTAGCTCATGTCATTCTGCTTTCAAAGGTGAATCAGCGGCTGGGAGTAGTGGCGTACTCCTGTAATCCAAGCTACTGGGAGGCTGTTGTGTGGGAGAGATCTGGAAACAACTACAGATTCGGCCGTTCCATGAGCTCAGGAATGGCCGCGATGCCTTCATCGAGCTCTGCAGATCGACATATGACAGCGTGGAAATTTCGGCGAGCGGTGGCTAAGGGTTTAGAGAAGCCAAACGCACTAAACACAAGAAAGTCGGGAAACCGAAGCTCATAACGAAAAGATTGCGGAATGCAGTGCGGAAGCAAAACTTCGAGAAGACCAACTCTGAAGCCATCGGCGCGCTAGGAATTATTCCTCGCAAGAAGCGATCATGTAGGAAGAGCGAGCCGAGGGTGTCGCTCGACCACACAATAAATTTTTGCTTAATCCAAATTTGCAATACCGGTTCGACACTAGAATACTGCGATAGTAATAAGCACGTCGACTGCAGTGTCATTTAGGGTAGTGAGTCAGACATGGGGAGGATATAAGGCGGGTGGAATATGCAGCGGCAGGGGGCATTGCAGGGCGGGCGCCGACTTCTTGCGCTGCGGCGCGCCGGTGCCGGCGGCGGCCTGGCTGGGCTGCTGGTGCCTCCATGTAGAGCTGCCGCCGAGCCCAGGCACCGTGCCGCTAACGAAGCGATTGCCTTTGGTGACATCTTTTGCAATAACGACTGCGCGAATCGACGGTATCTCGTAAGGAAAGAAAGAGCAGCAGCTGCCGCCGAGCCCAGGCGCCGTGCCTAACACGCAGAAGGTCCCCGGTTCGATTGCGGGCGGAAACCCGTTTTCGTCGCACTCAGCAAGACACTTGCTACGATCTCTGCAGTGACCACTTAAATCAACTTCAAACGTTCCACCAGCAGGGTGCACATGGCTCAAATGAAACATGAAACTGTTTCAGAACTGGTTGTCGGATTTTAGCGCTGACTTGGAGGCCTGGAAATGCGCGAAACAGCCGCCGCCATGCGATTTGTTACCACACCGTTGTACAAAACGCAAGGGCTCGTCCGGGATTTGAACCCGGGACCTCCTGCACCCGAAGCAGGAATCATACCCCTAGACCAACGAGCCTGTCCGTTCCGAAAACGCACTGCATGTGAATGACGCCACCTTTGATGGTCTCACCCTGTAGGGCTGCAGCTCACCCAGCGTTCTCCCTGTCTGTCGCGGTTGGATTGTTTTCATCGACGTCTTTTACTATAGGAACTTCACGAATCGGAGGGAGCTCGTAGCCGATGCCCTTGCTAACACAGAAGAAAAACTGTTGCTATTACGAGTCTCCGGGTGGTACACGAAAAGAACCGTCGTTTCCGTGGTGTAGCGGTTATCACGTCTGCTTTACACGCAGAAGGTCCCCGGTTCGATCCCGGGCGGGAACACAACAATTTTAATCTATATTTCGGATTTCATTTCCGAGATGACCTCACGTCCGCGTATGCAGAGACAAGCAATGTCGTATGCTAGACGGATAGGGCGTCATTTTACTGTCAAATACTGTTGCTCTCTTATTGCACCGGTATTTGGTAACTGGGAACGCCCCTAGCTCCATTATGGCTGGCAAAATTTATAATCCGGTTCTTCAGGGCTACTTCAAGTGCGCTTGCTACTGGCTTTCCTGAGCTCACCCTACTCGCCTTGTCACAGCTCTGTCAAAGTGTGATGCTAACTAATAATGAGAAACTCTTGGCCACTCTCAATCTTACATGCCACCACCCCTTTGTTGTTGCCGTCGTTAGTAAGATGAGGGTAGACTGTCGCACAATTAAGCTTAATCTCCACTCACGGTGCACATATTCCGCAAAGACAACCTTGTTTTCCGTTGCATGCAAAATTACCGTCTGCGTTTCTACCGAATTCCACCTACGTACTTTACTGGTGCCGCATTCTTGTTATATCCACGTGCTATAACAGGCGTCTACTCTTCATTGAGGAGCTGCAACCGGGGCTGAGTTCCACCTACTCTTCAGCACGGTCAAAATGGCAGGGCTCGTCCGGGATTTGAACCCGGGACCTCCTGCACCCAAAGCAGGAATCATACCCCTAGACCAACGAGCCACCTGCCTGGAGCAGTCAAGTTAATCCCAGGTAGTGGACCTCACAGGGAACACAAACTTTTACGTGAATTCGCAAGATAAACGCTTTCTGCAGGCAGCACTCACCACTGATGAGAAGAATATTAAAGGCAACGAATAAAAAGCGAAATAACTTCATCGAACACTGCTTATGAACAGCCGGCAGTGCCTCAGTTTCGGTATGTGGTTTCTCAGGGTTAAGAGAAGGCGAATGCACTAAACAAAAGAACATCGGGAAACCAAGCACCAACTCATAACGAAAAGATTGCACAATATACTGCAAGTAAAATTTACAGAAGACGGATACTGAAGACGCCGCACACAAAAGAATTATTCTATGCAGTAACGATTATCTAGGAAGCGTAAATTGCATGTGCTGCTCCACCACACAACTTCTTTTGATACTGTTTTACTTATTCTAAATTTTCATTGCCTGATCGTCCCTAGAATACTGTGTGGTATCAACTGGTTTCCAACAGCGATAGTAGTAAGTAAATCGACTACAAAGTCTTTCAAAGTAGGTCAGACACCAAAAAAAAAAAAAAAAAAAAAAAAAAACGGAGCTGCGCGTAGCTCATGTCATTCTGCTTTCAAAGGTGAATCAGCGGCTGGGAGTAGTGGCGTACTCCTGTAATCCAAGCTACTGGGAGGCTGTTGTGTGGGAGAGATCTGGAAACAACTACAGATTCGGCCGTTCCATGAGCTCAGGAATGGCCGCGATGCCTTCATCGAGCTCTGCAGATCGACATATGACAGCGTGGAAATTTCGGCGAGCGGTGGCTAAGGGTTTAGAGAAGCCAAACGCACTAAACACAAGAAAGTCGGGAAACCGAAGCTCATAACGAAAAGATTGCGGAATGCAGTGCGGAAGCAAAACTTCGAGAAGACCAACTCTGAAGCCATCGGCGCGCTAGGAATTATTCCTCGCAAGAAGCGATCATGTAGGAAGAGCGAGCCGAGGGTGTCGCTCGACCACACAATAAATTTTTGCTTAATCCAAATTTGCAATACCGGTTCGACACTAGAATACTGCGATAGTAATAAGCACGTCGACTGCAGTGTCATTTAGGGTAGTGAGTCAGACATGGGGAGGATATAAGGCGGGTGGAATATGCAGCGGCAGGGGGCATTGCAGGGCGGGCGCCGACTTCTTGCGCTGCGGCGCGCCGGTGCCGGCGGCGGCCTGGCTGGGCTGCTGGTGCCTCCATGTAGAGCTGCCGCCGAGCCCAGGCACCGTGCCGCTAACGAAGCGATTGCCTTTGGTGACATCTTTTGCAATAACGACTGCGCGAATCGACGGTATCTCGTAAGGAAAGAAAGAGCAGCAGCTGCCGCCGAGCCCAGGCGCCGTGCCTAACACGCAGAAGGTCCCCGGTTCGATTGCGGGCGGAAACCCGTTTTCGTCGCACTCAGCAAGACACTTGCTACGATCTCTGCAGTGACCACTTAAATCAACTTCAAACGTTCCACCAGCTGGGTGCACATGGCTCAAATGAAACATGAAACTGTTTCAGAACTGGTTGTCGGATTTTAGCGCTGACTTGGAGGCCTGGAAATGCGCGAAACAGCCGCCGCCATGCGATTTGTTACCACACCGTTGTACAAAACGCAAGGGCTCGTCCGGGATTTGAACCCGGGACCTCCTGCACCCGAAGCAGGAATCATACCCCTAGACCAACGAGCCTGTCCGTTCCGAAAACGCACTGCATGTGAATGACGCCACCTTTGATGGTCTCACCCTGTAGGGCTGCAGCTCACCCAGCGTTCTCCCTGTCTGTCGCGGTTGGATTGTTTTCATCGACGTCTTTTACTATAGGAACTTCACGAATCGGAGGGAGCTCGTAGCCGATGCCCTTGCTAACACAGAAGAAAAACTGTTGCTATTACGAGTCTCCGGGTGGTACACGAAAAGAACCGTCGTTTCCGTGGTGTAGCGGTTATCACGTCTGCTTTACACGCAGAAGGTCCCCGGTTCGATCCCGGGCGGGAACACAACAATTTTAATCTATATTTCGGATTTCATTTCCGAGATGACCTCACGTCCGCGTATGCAGAGACAAGCAATGTCGTATGCTAGACGGATAGGGCGTCATTTTACTGTCAAATACTGTTGCTCTCTTATTGCACCGGTATTTGGTAACTGGGAACGCCCCTAGCTCCATTATGGCTGGCAAAATTTATAATCCGGTTCTTCAGGGCTACTTCAAGTGCGCTTGCTACTGGCTTTCCTGAGCTCACCCTACTCGCCTTGTCACAGCTCTGTCAAAGTGTGATGCTAACTAATAATGAGAAACTCTTGGCCACTCTCAATCTTACATGCCACCACCCCTTTGTTGTTGCCGTCGTTAGTAAGATGAGGGTAGACTGTCGCACAATTAAGCTTAATCTCCACTCACGGTGCACATATTCCGCAAAGACAACCTTGTTTTCCGTTGCATGCAAAATTACCGTCTGCGTTTCTACCGAATTCCACCTACGTACTTTACTGGTGCCGCATTCTTGTTATATCCACGTGCTATAACAGGCGTCTACTCTTCATTGAGGAGCTGCAACCGGGGCTGAGTTCCACCTACTCTTCAGCACGGTCAAAATGGCAGGGCTCGTCCGGGATTTGAACCCGGGACCTCCTGCACCCAAAGCAGGAATCATACCCCTAGACCAACGAGCCACCTGCCTGGAGCAGTCAAGTTAATCCCAGGTAGTGGACCTCACAGGGAACACAAACTTTTACGTGAATTCGCAAGATAAACGCTTTCTGCAGGCAGCACTCACCACTGATGAGAAGAATATTAAAGGCAACGAATAAAAAGCGAAATAACTTCATCGAACACTGCTTATGAACAGCCGGCAGTGCCTCAGTTTCGGTATGTGGTTTCTCAGGGTTAAGAGAAGGCGAATGCACTAAACAAAAGAACATCGGGAAACCAAGCACCAACTCATAACGAAAAGATTGCACAATATACTGCAAGTAAAATTTACAGAAGACGGATACTGAAGACGCCGCACACAAAAGAATTATTCTATGCAGTAACGATTATCTAGGAAGCGTAAATTGCATGTGCTGCTCCACCACACAACTTCTTTTGATACTGTTTTACTTATTCTAAATTTTCATTGCCTGATCGTCCCTAGAATACTGTGTGGTATCAACTGGTTTCCAACAGCGATAGTAGTAAGTAAATCGACTACAAAGTCTTTCAAAGTAGGTCAGACACCAAAAAAAAAAAAAAAAAAAAAAAAAAAACGGAGCTGCGCGTAGCTCATGTCATTCTGCTTTCAAAGGTGAATCAGCGGCTGGGAGTAGTGGCGTACTCCTGTAATCCAAGCTACTGGGAGGCTGTTGTGTGGGAGAGATCTGGAAACAACTACAGATTCGGCCGTTCCATGAGCTCAGGAATGGCCGCGATGCCTTCATCGAGCTCTGCAGATCGACATATGACAGCGTGGAAATTTCGGCGAGCGGTGGCTAAGGGTTTAGAGAAGCCAAACGCACTAAACACAAGAAAGTCGGGAAACCGAAGCTCATAACGAAAAGATTGCGGAATGCAGTGCGGAAGCAAAACTTCGAGAAGACCAACTCTGAAGCCATCGGCGCGCTAGGAATTATTCCTCGCAAGAAGCGATCATGTAGGAAGAGCGAGCCGAGGGTGTCGCTCGACCACACAATAAATTTTTGCTTAATCCAAATTTGCAATACCGGTTCGACACTAGAATACTGCGATAGTAATAAGCACGTCGACTGCAGTGTCATTTAGGGTAGTGAGTCAGACATGGGGAGGATATAAGGCGGGTGGAATATGCAGCGGCAGGGGGCATTGCAGGGCGGGCGCCGACTTCTTGCGCTGCGGCGCGCCGGTGCCGGCGGCGGCCTGGCTGGGCTGCTGGTGCCTCCATGTAGAGCTGCCGCCGAGCCCAGGCACCGTGCCGCTAACGAAGCGATTGCCTTTGGTGACATCTTTTGCAATAACGACTGCGCGAATCGACGGTATCTCGTAAGGAAAGAAAGAGCAGCAGCTGCCGCCGAGCCCAGGCGCCGTGCCTAACACGCAGAAGGTCCCCGGTTCGATTGCGGGCGGAAACCCGTTTTCGTCGCACTCAGCAAGACACTTGCTACGATCTCTGCAGTGACCACTTAAATCAACTTCAAACGTTCCACCAGCAGGGTGCACATGGCTCAAATGAAACATGAAACTGTTTCAGAACTGGTTGTCGGATTTTAGCGCTGACTTGGAGGCCTGGAAATGCGCGAAACAGCCGCCGCCATGCGATTTGTTACCACACCGTTGTACAAAACGCAAGGGCTCGTCCGGGATTTGAACCCGGGACCTCCTGCACCCGAAGCAGGAATCATACCCCTAGACCAACGAGCCTGTCCGTTCCGAAAACGCACTGCATGTGAATGACGCCACCTTTGATGGTCTCACCCTGTAGGGCTGCAGCTCACCCAGCGTTCTCCCTGTCTGTCGCGGTTGGATTGTTTTCATCGACGTCTTTTACTATAGGAACTTCACGAATCGGAGGGAGCTCGTAGCCGATGCCCTTGCTAACACAGAAGAAAAACTGTTGCTATTACGAGTCTCCGGGTGGTACACGAAAAGAACCGTCGTTTCCGTGGTGTAGCGGTTATCACGTCTGCTTTACACGCAGAAGGTCCCCGGTTCGATCCCGGGCGGGAACACAACAATTTTAATCTATATTTCGGATTTCATTTCCGAGATGACCTCACGTCCGCGTATGCAGAGACAAGCAATGTCGTATGCTAGACGGATAGGGCGTCATTTTACTGTCAAATACTGTTGCTCTCTTATTGCACCGGTATTTGGTAACTGGGAACGCCCCTAGCTCCATTATGGCTGGCAAAATTTATAATCCGGTTCTTCAGGGCTACTTCAAGTGCGCTTGCTACTGGCTTTCCTGAGCTCACCCTACTCGCCTTGTCACAGCTCTGTCAAAGTGTGATGCTAACTAATAATGAGAAACTCTTGGCCACTCTCAATCTTACATGCCACCACCCCTTTGTTGTTGCCGTCGTTAGTAAGATGAGGGTAGACTGTCGCACAATTAAGCTTAATCTCCACTCACGGTGCACATATTCCGCAAAGACAACCTTGTTTTCCGTTGCATGCAAAATTACCGTCTGCGTTTCTACCGAATTCCACCTACGTACTTTACTGGTGCCGCATTCTTGTTATATCCACGTGCTATAACAGGCGTCTACTCTTCATTGAGGAGCTGCAACCGGGGCTGAGTTCCACCTACTCTTCAGCACGGTCAAAATGGCAGGGCTCGTCCGGGATTTGAACCCGGGACCTCCTGCACCCAAAGCAGGAATCATACCCCTAGACCAACGAGCCACCTGCCTGGAGCAGTCAAGTTAATCCCAGGTAGTGGACCTCACAGGGAACACAAACTTTTACGTGAATTCGCAAGATAAACGCTTTCTGCAGGCAGCACTCACCACTGATGAGAAGAATATTAAAGGCAACGAATAAAAAGCGAAATAACTTCATCGAACACTGCTTATGAACAGCCGGCAGTGCCTCAGTTTCGGTATGTGGTTTCTCAGGGTTAAGAGAAGGCGAATGCACTAAACAAAAGAACATCGGGAAACCAAGCACCAACTCATAACGAAAAGATTGCACAATATACTGCAAGTAAAATTTACAGAAGACGGATACTGAAGACGCCGCACACAAAAGAATTATTCTATGCAGTAACGATTATCTAGGAAGCGTAAATTGCATGTGCTGCTCCACCACACAACTTCTTTTGATACTGTTTTACTTATTCTAAATTTTCATTGCCTGATCGTCCCTAGAATACTGTGTGGTATCAACTGGTTTCCAACAGCGATAGTAGTAAGTAAATCGACTACAAAGTCTTTCAAAGTAGGTCAGACACCAAAAAAAAAAAAAAAAAAAAAAAAAAACGGAGCTGCGCGTAGCTCATGTCATTCTGCTTTCAAAGGTGAATCAGCGGCTGGGAGTAGTGGCGTACTCCTGTAATCCAAGCTACTGGGAGGCTGTTGTGTGGGAGAGATCTGGAAACAACTACAGATTCGGCCGTTCCATGAGCTCAGGAATGGCCGCGATGCCTTCATCGAGCTCTGCAGATCGACATATGACAGCGTGGAAATTTCGGCGAGCGGTGGCTAAGGGTTTAGAGAAGCCAAACGCACTAAACACAAGAAAGTCGGGAAACCGAAGCTCATAACGAAAAGATTGCGGAATGCAGTGCGGAAGCAAAACTTCGAGAAGACCAACTCTGAAGCCATCGGCGCGCTAGGAATTATTCCTCGCAAGAAGCGATCATGTAGGAAGAGCGAGCCGAGGGTGTCGCTCGACCACACAATAAATTTTTGCTTAATCCAAATTTGCAATACCGGTTCGACACTAGAATACTGCGATAGTAATAAGCACGTCGACTGCAGTGTCATTTAGGGTAGTGAGTCAGACATGGGGAGGATATAAGGCGGGTGGAATATGCAGCGGCAGGGGGCATTGCAGGGCGGGCGCCGACTTCTTGCGCTGCGGCGCGCCGGTGCCGGCGGCGGCCTGGCTGGGCTGCTGGTGCCTCCATGTAGAGCTGCCGCCGAGCCCAGGCACCGTGCCGCTAACGAAGCGATTGCCTTTGGTGACATCTTTTGCAATAACGACTGCGCGAATCGACGGTATCTCGTAAGGAAAGAAAGAGCAGCAGCTGCCGCCGAGCCCAGGCGCCGTGCCTAACACGCAGAAGGTCCCCGGTTCGATTGCGGGCGGAAACCCGTTTTCGTCGCACTCAGCAAGACACTTGCTACGATCTCTGCAGTGACCACTTAAATCAACTTCAAACGTTCCACCAGCTGGGTGCACATGGCTCAAATGAAACATGAAACTGTTTCAGAACTGGTTGTCGGATTTTAGCGCTGACTTGGAGGCCTGGAAATGCGCGAAACAGCCGCCGCCATGCGATTTGTTACCACACCGTTGTACAAAACGCAAGGGCTCGTCCGGGATTTGAACCCGGGACCTCCTGCACCCGAAGCAGGAATCATACCCCTAGACCAACGAGCCTGTCCGTTCCGAAAACGCACTGCATGTGAATGACGCCACCTTTGATGGTCTCACCCTGTAGGGCTGCAGCTCACCCAGCGTTCTCCCTGTCTGTCGCGGTTGGATTGTTTTCATCGACGTCTTTTACTATAGGAACTTCACGAATCGGAGGGAGCTCGTAGCCGATGCCCTTGCTAACACAGAAGAAAAACTGTTGCTATTACGAGTCTCCGGGTGGTACACGAAAAGAACCGTCGTTTCCGTGGTGTAGCGGTTATCACGTCTGCTTTACACGCAGAAGGTCCCCGGTTCGATCCCGGGCGGGAACACAACAATTTTAATCTATATTTCGGATTTCATTTCCGAGATGACCTCACGTCCGCGTATGCAGAGACAAGCAATGTCGTATGCTAGACGGATAGGGCGTCATTTTACTGTCAAATACTGTTGCTCTCTTATTGCACCGGTATTTGGTAACTGGGAACGCCCCTAGCTCCATTATGGCTGGCAAAATTTATAATCCGGTTCTTCAGGGCTACTTCAAGTGCGCTTGCTACTGGCTTTCCTGAGCTCACCCTACTCGCCTTGTCACAGCTCTGTCAAAGTGTGATGCTAACTAATAATGAGAAACTCTTGGCCACTCTCAATCTTACATGCCACCACCCCTTTGTTGTTGCCGTCGTTAGTAAGATGAGGGTAGACTGTCGCACAATTAAGCTTAATCTCCACTCACGGTGCACATATTCCGCAAAGACAACCTTGTTTTCCGTTGCATGCAAAATTACCGTCTGCGTTTCTACCGAATTCCACCTACGTACTTTACTGGTGCCGCATTCTTGTTATATCCACGTGCTATAACAGGCGTCTACTCTTCATTGAGGAGCTGCAACCGGGGCTGAGTTCCACCTACTCTTCAGCACGGTCAAAATGGCAGGGCTCGTCCGGGATTTGAACCCGGGACCTCCTGCACCCAAAGCAGGAATCATACCCCTAGACCAACGAGCCACCTGCCTGGAGCAGTCAAGTTAATCCCAGGTAGTGGACCTCACAGGGAACACAAACTTTTACGTGAATTCGCAAGATAAACGCTTTCTGCAGGCAGCACTCACCACTGATGAGAAGAATATTAAAGGCAACGAATAAAAAGCGAAATAACTTCATCGAACACTGCTTATGAACAGCCGGCAGTGCCTCAGTTTCGGTATGTGGTTTCTCAGGGTTAAGAGAAGGCGAATGCACTAAACAAAAGAACATCGGGAAACCAAGCACCAACTCATAACGAAAAGATTGCACAATATACTGCAAGTAAAATTTACAGAAGACGGATACTGAAGACGCCGCACACAAAAGAATTATTCTATGCAGTAACGATTATCTAGGAAGCGTAAATTGCATGTGCTGCTCCACCACACAACTTCTTTTGATACTGTTTTACTTATTCTAAATTTTCATTGCCTGATCGTCCCTAGAATACTGTGTGGTATCAACTGGTTTCCAACAGCGATAGTAGTAAGTAAATCGACTACAAAGTCTTTCAAAGTAGGTCAGACACCAAAAAAAAAAAAAAAAAAAAAAAAAACGGAGCTGCGCGTAGCTCATGTCATTCTGCTTTCAAAGGTGAATCAGCGGCTGGGAGTAGTGGCGTACTCCTGTAATCCAAGCTACTGGGAGGCTGTTGTGTGGGAGAGATCTGGAAACAACTACAGATTCGGCCGTTCCATGAGCTCAGGAATGGCCGCGATGCCTTCATCGAGCTCTGCAGATCGACATATGACAGCGTGGAAATTTCGGCGAGCGGTGGCTAAGGGTTTAGAGAAGCCAAACGCACTAAACACAAGAAAGTCGGGAAACCGAAGCTCATAACGAAAAGATTGCGGAATGCAGTGCGGAAGCAAAACTTCGAGAAGACCAACTCTGAAGCCATCGGCGCGCTAGGAATTATTCCTCGCAAGAAGCGATCATGTAGGAAGAGCGAGCCGAGGGTGTCGCTCGACCACACAATAAATTTTTGCTTAATCCAAATTTGCAATACCGGTTCGACACTAGAATACTGCGATAGTAATAAGCACGTCGACTGCAGTGTCATTTAGGGTAGTGAGTCAGACATGGGGAGGATATAAGGCGGGTGGAATATGCAGCGGCAGGGGGCATTGCAGGGCGGGCGCCGACTTCTTGCGCTGCGGCGCGCCGGTGCCGGCGGCGGCCTGGCTGGGCTGCTGGTGCCTCCATGTAGAGCTGCCGCCGAGCCCAGGCACCGTGCCGCTAACGAAGCGATTGCCTTTGGTGACATCTTTTGCAATAACGACTGCGCGAATCGACGGTATCTCGTAAGGAAAGAAAGAGCAGCAGCTGCCGCCGAGCCCAGGCGCCGTGCCTAACACGCAGAAGGTCCCCGGTTCGATTGCGGGCGGAAACCCGTTTTCGTCGCACTCAGCAAGACACTTGCTACGATCTCTGCAGTGACCACTTAAATCAACTTCAAACGTTCCACCAGCAGGGTGCACATGGCTCAAATGAAACATGAAACTGTTTCAGAACTGGTTGTCGGATTTTAGCGCTGACTTGGAGGCCTGGAAATGCGCGAAACAGCCGCCGCCATGCGATTTGTTACCACACCGTTGTACAAAACGCAAGGGCTCGTCCGGGATTTGAACCCGGGACCTCCTGCACCCGAAGCAGGAATCATACCCCTAGACCAACGAGCCTGTCCGTTCCGAAAACGCACTGCATGTGAATGACGCCACCTTTGATGGTCTCACCCTGTAGGGCTGCAGCTCACCCAGCGTTCTCCCTGTCTGTCGCGGTTGGATTGTTTTCATCGACGTCTTTTACTATAGGAACTTCACGAATCGGAGGGAGCTCGTAGCCGATGCCCTTGCTAACACAGAAGAAAAACTGTTGCTATTACGAGTCTCCGGGTGGTACACGAAAAGAACCGTCGTTTCCGTGGTGTAGCGGTTATCACGTCTGCTTTACACGCAGAAGGTCCCCGGTTCGATCCCGGGCGGGAACACAACAATTTTAATCTATATTTCGGATTTCATTTCCGAGATGACCTCACGTCCGCGTATGCAGAGACAAGCAATGTCGTATGCTAGACGGATAGGGCGTCATTTTACTGTCAAATACTGTTGCTCTCTTATTGCACCGGTATTTGGTAACTGGGAACGCCCCTAGCTCCATTATGGCTGGCAAAATTTATAATCCGGTTCTTCAGGGCTACTTCAAGTGCGCTTGCTACTGGCTTTCCTGAGCTCACCCTACTCGCCTTGTCACAGCTCTGTCAAAGTGTGATGCTAACTAATAATGAGAAACTCTTGGCCACTCTCAATCTTACATGCCACCACCCCTTTGTTGTTGCCGTCGTTAGTAAGATGAGGGTAGACTGTCGCACAATTAAGCTTAATCTCCACTCACGGTGCACATATTCCGCAAAGACAACCTTGTTTTCCGTTGCATGCAAAATTACCGTCTGCGTTTCTACCGAATTCCACCTACGTACTTTACTGGTGCCGCATTCTTGTTATATCCACGTGCTATAACAGGCGTCTACTCTTCATTGAGGAGCTGCAACCGGGGCTGAGTTCCACCTACTCTTCAGCACGGTCAAAATGGCAGGGCTCGTCCGGGATTTGAACCCGGGACCTCCTGCACCCAAAGCAGGAATCATACCCCTAGACCAACGAGCCACCTGCCTGGAGCAGTCAAGTTAATCCCAGGTAGTGGACCTCACAGGGAACACAAACTTTTACGTGAATTCGCAAGATAAACGCTTTCTGCAGGCAGCACTCACCACTGATGAGAAGAATATTAAAGGCAACGAATAAAAAGCGAAATAACTTCATCGAACACTGCTTATGAACAGCCGGCAGTGCCTCAGTTTCGGTATGTGGTTTCTCAGGGTTAAGAGAAGGCGAATGCACTAAACAAAAGAACGTCGGGAAACCAAGCACCAACTCATAACGAAAAGATTGCACAATATACTGCAAGTAAAATTTACAGAAGACGGATACTGAAGACGCCGCACACAAAAGAATTATTCTATGCAGTAACGATTATCTAGGAAGCGTAAATTGCATGTGCTGCTCCACCACACAACTTCTTTTGATACTGTTTTACTTATTCTAAATTTTCATTGCCTGATCGTCCCTAGAATACTGTGTGGTATCAACTGGTTTCCAACAGCGATAGTAGTAAGTAAATCGACTACAAAGTCTTTCAAAGTAGGTCAGACACCAAAAAAAAAAAAAAAAAAAAAAAAAACGGAGCTGCGCGTAGCTCATGTCATTCTGCTTTCAAAGGTGAATCAGCGGCTGGGAGTAGTGGCGTACTCCTGTAATCCAAGCTACTGGGAGGCTGTTGTGTGGGAGAGATCTGGAAACAACTACAGATTCGGCCGTTCCATGAGCTCAGGAATGGCCGCGATGCCTTCATCGAGCTCTGCAGATCGACATATGACAGCGTGGAAATTTCGGCGAGCGGTGGCTAAGGGTTTAGAGAAGCCAAACGCACTAAACACAAGAAAGTCGGGAAACCGAAGCTCATAACGAAAAGATTGCGGAATGCAGTGCGGAAGCAAAACTTCGAGAAGACCAACTCTGAAGCCATCGGCGCGCTAGGAATTATTCCTCGCAAGAAGCGATCATGTAGGAAGAGCGAGCCGAGGGTGTCGCTCGACCACACAATAAATTTTTGCTTAATCCAAATTTGCAATACCGGTTCGACACTAGAATACTGCGATAGTAATAAGCACGTCGACTGCAGTGTCATTTAGGGTAGTGAGTCAGACATGGGGAGGATATAAGGCGGGTGGAATATGCAGCGGCAGGGGGCATTGCAGGGCGGGCGCCGACTTCTTGCGCTGCGGCGCGCCGGTGCCGGCGGCGGCCTGGCTGGGCTGCTGGTGCCTCCATGTAGAGCTGCCGCCGAGCCCAGGCACCGTGCCGCTAACGAAGCGATTGCCTTTGGTGACATCTTTTGCAATAACGACTGCGCGAATCGACGGTATCTCGTAAGGAAAGAAAGAGCAGCAGCTGCCGCCGAGCCCAGGCGCCGTGCCTAACACGCAGAAGGTCCCCGGTTCGATTGCGGGCGGAAACCCGTTTTCGTCGCACTCAGCAAGACACTTGCTACGATCTCTGCAGTGACCACTTAAATCAACTTCAAACGTTCCACCAGCAGGGTGCACATGGCTCAAATGAAACATGAAACTGTTTCAGAACTGGTTGTCGGATTTTAGCGCTGACTTGGAGGCCTGGAAATGCGCGAAACAGCCGCCGCCATGCGATTTGTTACCACACCGTTGTACAAAACGCAAGGGCTCGTCCGGGATTTGAACCCGGGACCTCCTGCACCCGAAGCAGGAATCATACCCCTAGACCAACGAGCCTGTCCGTTCCGAAAACGCACTGCATGTGAATGACGCCACCTTTGATGGTCTCACCCTGTAGGGCTGCAGCTCACCCAGCGTTCTCCCTGTCTGTCGCGGTTGGATTGTTTTCATCGACGTCTTTTACTATAGGAACTTCACGAATCGGAGGGAGCTCGTAGCCGATGCCCTTGCTAACACAGAAGAAAAACTGTTGCTATTACGAGTCTCCGGGTGGTACACGAAAAGAACCGTCGTTTCCGTGGTGTAGCGGTTATCACGTCTGCTTTACACGCAGAAGGTCCCCGGTTCGATCCCGGGCGGGAACACAACAATTTTAATCTATATTTCGGATTTCATTTCCGAGATGACCTCACGTCCGCGTATGCAGAGACAAGCAATGTCGTATGCTAGACGGATAGGGCGTCATTTTACTGTCAAATACTGTTGCTCTCTTATTGCACCGGTATTTGGTAACTGGGAACGCCCCTAGCTCCATTATGGCTGGCAAAATTTATAATCCGGTTCTTCAGGGCTACTTCAAGTGCGCTTGCTACTGGCTTTCCTGAGCTCACCCTACTCGCCTTGTCACAGCTCTGTCAAAGTGTGATGCTAACTAATAATGAGAAACTCTTGGCCACTCTCAATCTTACATGCCACCACCCCTTTGTTGTTGCCGTCGTTAGTAAGATGAGGGTAGACTGTCGCACAATTAAGCTTAATCTCCACTCACGGTGCACATATTCCGCAAAGACAACCTTGTTTTCCGTTGCATGCAAAATTACCGTCTGCGTTTCTACCGAATTCCACCTACGTACTTTACTGGTGCCGCATTCTTGTTATATCCACGTGCTATAACAGGCGTCTACTCTTCATTGAGGAGCTGCAACCGGGGCTGAGTTCCACCTACTCTTCAGCACGGTCAAAATGGCAGGGCTCGTCCGGGATTTGAACCCGGGACCTCCTGCACCCAAAGCAGGAATCATACCCCTAGACCAACGAGCCACCTGCCTGGAGCAGTCAAGTTAATCCCAGGTAGTGGACCTCACAGGGAACACAAACTTTTACGTGAATTCGCAAGATAAACGCTTTCTGCAGGCAGCACTCACCACTGATGAGAAGAATATTAAAGGCAACGAATAAAAAGCGAAATAACTTCATCGAACACTGCTTATGAACAGCCGGCAGTGCCTCAGTTTCGGTATGTGGTTTCTCAGGGTTAAGAGAAGGCGAATGCACTAAACAAAAGAACATCGGGAAACCAAGCACCAACTCATAACGAAAAGATTGCACAATATACTGCAAGTAAAATTTACAGAAGACGGATACTGAAGACGCCGCACACAAAAGAATTATTCTATGCAGTAACGATTATCTAGGAAGCGTAAATTGCATGTGCTGCTCCACCACACAACTTCTTTTGATACTGTTTTACTTATTCTAAATTTTCATTGCCTGATCGTCCCTAGAATACTGTGTGGTATCAACTGGTTTCCAACAGCGATAGTAGTAAGTAAATCGACTACAAAGTCTTTCAAAGTAGGTCAGACACCAAAAAAAAAAAAAAAAAAAAAAAAAACGGAGCTGCGCGTAGCTCATGTCATTCTGCTTTCAATGGTGAATCAGCGGCTGGGAGTAGTGGCGTACTCCTGTAATCCAAGCTACTGGGAGGCTGTTGTGTGGGAGAGATCTGGAAACAACTACAGATTCGGCCGTTCCATGAGCTCAGGAATGGCCGCGATGCCTTCATCGAGCTCTGCAGATCGACATATGACAGCGTGGAAATTTCGGCGAGCGGTGGCTAAGGGTTTAGAGAAGCCAAACGCACTAAACACAAGAAAGTCGGGAAACCGAAGCTCATAACGAAAAGATTGCGGAATGCAGTGCGGAAGCAAAACTTCGAGAAGACCAACTCTGAAGCCATCGGCGCGCTAGGAATTATTCCTCGCAAGAAGCGATCATGTAGGAAGAGCGAGCCGAGGGTGTCGCTCGACCACACAATAAATTTTTGCTTAATCCAAATTTGCAATACCGGTTCGACACTAGAATACTGCGATAGTAATAAGCACGTCGACTGCAGTGTCATTTAGGGTAGTGAGTCAGACATGGGGAGGATATAAGGCGGGTGGAATATGCAGCGGCAGGGGGCATTGCAGGGCGGGCGCCGACTTCTTGCGCTGCGGCGCGCCGGTGCCGGCGGCGGCCTGGCTGGGCTGCTGGTGCCTCCATGTAGAGCTGCCGCCGAGCCCAGGCACCGTGCCGCTAACGAAGCGATTGCCTTTGGTGACATCTTTTGCAATAACGACTGCGCGAATCGACGGTATCTCGTAAGGAAAGAAAGAGCAGCAGCTGCCGCCGAGCCCAGGCGCCGTGCCTAACACGCAGAAGGTCCCCGGTTCGATTGCGGGCGGAAACCCGTTTTCGTCGCACTCAGCAAGACACTTGCTACGATCTCTGCAGTGACCACTTAAATCAACTTCAAACGTTCCACCAGCAGGGTGCACATGGCTCAAATGAAACATGAAACTGTTTCAGAACTGGTTGTCGGATTTTAGCGCTGACTTGGAGGCCTGGAAATGCGCGAAACAGCCGCCGCCATGCGATTTGTTACCACACCGTTGTACAAAACGCAAGGGCTCGTCCGGGATTTGAACCCGGGACCTCCTGCACCCGAAGCAGGAATCATACCCCTAGACCAACGAGCCTGTCCGTTCCGAAAACGCACTGCATGTGAATGACGCCACCTTTGATGGTCTCACCCTGTAGGGCTGCAGCTCACCCAGCGTTCTCCCTGTCTGTCGCGGTTGGATTGTTTTCATCGACGTCTTTTACTATAGGAACTTCACGAATCGGAGGGAGCTCGTAGCCGATGCCCTTGCTAACACAGAAGAAAAACTGTTGCTATTACGAGTCTCCGGGTGGTACACGAAAAGAACCGTCGTTTCCGTGGTGTAGCGGTTATCACGTCTGCTTTACACGCAGAAGGTCCCCGGTTCGATCCCGGGCGGGAACACAACAATTTTAATCTATATTTCGGATTTCATTTCCGAGATGACCTCACGTCCGCGTATGCAGAGACAAGCAATGTCGTATGCTAGACGGATAGGGCGTCATTTTACTGTCAAATACTGTTGCTCTCTTATTGCACCGGTATTTGGTAACTGGGAACGCCCCTAGCTCCATTATGGCTGGCAAAATTTATAATCCGGTTCTTCAGGGCTACTTCAAGTGCGCTTGCTACTGGCTTTCCTGAGCTCACCCTACTCGCCTTGTCACAGCTCTGTCAAAGTGTGATGCTAACTAATAATGAGAAACTCTTGGCCACTCTCAATCTTACATGCCACCACCCCTTTGTTGTTGCCGTCGTTAGTAAGATGAGGGTAGACTGTCGCACAATTAAGCTTAATCTCCACTCACGGTGCACATATTCCGCAAAGACAACCTTGTTTTCCGTTGCATGCAAAATTACCGTCTGCGTTTCTACCGAATTCCACCTACGTACTTTACTGGTGCCGCATTCTTGTTATATCCACGTGCTATAACAGGCGTCTACTCTTCATTGAGGAGCTGCAACCGGGGCTGAGTTCCACCTACTCTTCAGCACGGTCAAAATGGCAGGGCTCGTCCGGGATTTGAACCCGGGACCTCCTGCACCCAAAGCAGGAATCATACCCCTAGACCAACGAGCCACCTGCCTGGAGCAGTCAAGTTAATCCCAGGTAGTGGACCTCACAGGGAACACAAACTTTTACGTGAATTCGCAAGATAAACGCTTTCTGCAGGCAGCACTCACCACTGATGAGAAGAATATTAAAGGCAACGAATAAAAAGCGAAATAACTTCATCGAACACTGCTTATGAACAGCCGGCAGTGCCTCAGTTTCGGTATGTGGTTTCTCAGGGTTAAGAGAAGGCGAATGCACTAAACAAAAGAACATCGGGAAACCAAGCACCAACTCATAACGAAAAGATTGCACAATATACTGCAAGTAAAATTTACAGAAGACGGATACTGAAGACGCCGCACACAAAAGAATTATTCTATGCAGTAACGATTATCTAGGAAGCGTAAATTGCATGTGCTGCTCCACCACACAACTTCTTTTGATACTGTTTTACTTATTCTAAATTTTCATTGCCTGATCGTCCCTAGAATACTGTGTGGTATCAACTGGTTTCCAACAGCGATAGTAGTAAGTAAATCGACTACAAAGTCTTTCAAAGTAGGTCAGACACCAAAAAAAAAAAAAAAAAAAAAATAACGGAGCTGCGCGTAGCTCATGTCATTCTGCTTTCAAAGGTGAATCAGCGGCTGGGAGTAGTGGCGTACTCCTGTAATCCAAGCTACTGGGAGGCTGTTGTGTGGGAGAGATCTGGAAACAACTACAGATTCGGCCGTTCCATGAGCTCAGGAATGGCCGCGATGCCTTCATCGAGCTCTGCAGATCGACATATGACAGCGTGGAAATTTCGCCGAGCGGTGGCTAAGGGTTTAGAGAAGCCAAACGCACTAAACACAAGAAAGTCGGGAAACCGAAGCTCATAACGAAAAGATTGCGGAATGCAGTGCGGAAGCAAAACTTCGAGAAGACCAACTCTGAAGCCATCGGCGCGCTAGGAATTATTCCTCGCAAGAAGCGATCATGTAGGAAGAGCGAGCCGAGGGTGTCGCTCGACCACACAATAAATTTTTGCTTAATCCAAATTTGCAATACCGGTTCGACACTAGAATACTGCGATAGTAATAAGCACGTCGACTGCAGTGTCATTTAGGGTAGTGAGTCAGACATGGGGAGGATATAAGGCGGGTGGAATATGCAGCGGCAGGGGGCATTGCAGGGCGGGCGCCGACTTCTTGCGCTGCGGCGCGCCGGTGCCGGCGGCGGCCTGGCTGGGCTGCTGGTGCCTCCATGTAGAGCTGCCGCCGAGCCCAGGCACCGTGCCGCTAACGAAGCGATTGCCTTTGGTGACATCTTTTGCAATAACGACTGCGCGAATCGACGGTATCTCGTAAGGAAAGAAAGAGCAGCAGCTGCCGCCGAGCCCAGGCGCCGTGCCTAACACGCAGAAGGTCCCCGGTTCGATTGCGGGCGGAAACCCGTTTTCGTCGCACTCAGCAAGACACTTGCTACGATCTCTGCAGTGACCACTTAAATCAACTTCAAACGTTCCACCAGCAGGGTGCACATGGCTCAAATGAAACATGAAACTGTTTCAGAACTGGTTGTCGGATTTTAGCGCTGACTTGGAGGCCTGGAAATGCGCGAAACAGCCGCCGCCATGCGATTTGTTACCACACCGTTGTACAAAACGCAAGGGCTCGTCCGGGATTTGAACCCGGGACCTCCTGCACCCGAAGCAGGAATCATACCCCTAGACCAACGAGCCTGTCCGTTCCGAAAACGCACTGCATGTGAATGACGCCACCTTTGATGGTCTCACCCTGTAGGGCTGCAGCTCACCCAGCGTTCTCCCTGTCTGTCGCGGTTGGATTGTTTTCATCGACGTCTTTTACTATAGGAACTTCACGAATCGGAGGGAGCTCGTAGCCGATGCCCTTGCTAACACAGAAGAAAAACTGTTGCTATTACGAGTCTCCGGGTGGTACACGAAAAGAACCGTCGTTTCCGTGGTGTAGCGGTTATCACGTCTGCTTTACACGCAGAAGGTCCCCGGTTCGATCCCGGGCGGGAACACAACAATTTTAATCTATATTTCGGATTTCATTTCCGAGATGACCTCACGTCCGCGTATGCAGAGACAAGCAATGTCGTATGCTAGACGGATAGGGCGTCATTTTACTGTCAAATACTGTTGCTCTCTTATTGCACCGGTATTTGGTAACTGGGAACGCCCCTAGCTCCATTATGGCTGGCAAAATTTATAATCCGGTTCTTCAGGGCTACTTCAAGTGCGCTTGCTACTGGCTTTCCTGAGCTCACCCTACTCGCCTTGTCACAGCTCTGTCAAAGTGTGATGCTAACTAATAATGAGAAACTCTTGGCCACTCTCAATCTTACATGCCACCACCCCTTTGTTGTTGCCGTCGTTAGTAAGATGAGGGTAGACTGTCGCACAATTAAGCTTAATCTCCACTCACGGTGCACATATTCCGCAAAGACAACCTTGTTTTCCGTTGCATGCAAAATTACCGTCTGCGTTTCTACCGAATTCCACCTACGTACTTTACTGGTGCCGCATTCTTGTTATATCCACGTGCTATAACAGGCGTCTACTCTTCATTGAGGAGCTGCAACCGGGGCTGAGTTCCACCTACTCTTCAGCACGGTCAAAATGGCAGGGCTCGTCCGGAATTTGAACCCGGGACCTCCTGCACCCAAAGCAGGAATCATACCCCTAGACCAACGAGCCACCTGCCTGGAGCAGTCAAGTTAATCCCAGGTAGTGGACCTCACAGGGAACACAAACTTTTACGTGAATTCGCAAGATAAACGCTTTCTGCAGGCAGCACTCACCACTGATGAGAAGAATATTAAAGGCAACGAATAAAAAGCGAAATAACTTCATCGAACACTGCTTATGAACAGCCGGCAGTGCCTCAGTTTCGGTATGTGGTTTCTCAGGGTTAAGAGAAGGCGAATGCACTAAACAAAAGAACATCGGGAAACCAAGCACCAACTCATAACGAAAAGATTGCACAATATACTGCAAGTAAAATTTACAGAAGACGGATACTGAAGACGCCGCACACAAAAGAATTATTCTATGCAGTAACGATTATCTAGGAAGCGTAAATTGCATGTGCTGCTCCACCACACAACTTCTTTTGATACTGTTTTACTTATTCTAAATTTTCATTGCCTGATCGTCCCTAGAATACTGTGTGGTATCAACTGGTTTCCAACAGCGATAGTAGTAAGTAAATCGACTACAAAGTCTTTCAAAGTAGGTCAGACACCAAAAAAAAAAAAAAAAAAAAAAAAAACGGAGCTGCGCGTAGCTCATGTCATTCTGCTTTCAAAGGTGAATCAGCGGCTGGGAGTAGTGGCGTACTCCTGTAATCCAAGCTACTGGGAGGCTGTTGTGTGGGAGAGATCTGGAAACAACTACAGATTCGGCCGTTCCATGAGCTCAGGAATGGCCGCGATGCCTTCATCGAGCTCTGCAGATCGACATATGACAGCGTGGAAATTTCGGCGAGCGGTGGCTAAGGGTTTAGAGAAGCCAAACGCACTAAACACAAGAAAGTCGGGAAACCGAAGCTCATAACGAAAAGATTGCGGAATGCAGTGCGGAAGCAAAACTTCGAGAAGACCAACTCTGAAGCCATCGGCGCGCTAGGAATTATTCCTCGCAAGAAGCGATCATGTAGGAAGAGCGAGCCGAGGGTGTCGCTCGACCACACAATAAATTTTTGCTTAATCCAAATTTGCAATACCGGTTCGACACTAGAATACTGCGATAGTAATAAGCACGTCGACTGCAGTGTCATTTAGGGTAGTGAGTCAGACATGGGGAGGATATAAGGCGGGTGGAATATGCAGCGGCAGGGGGCATTGCAGGGCGGGCGCCGACTTCTTGCGCTGCGGCGCGCCGGTGCCGGCGGCGGCCTGGCTGGGCTGCTGGTGCCTCCATGTAGAGCTGCCGCCGAGCCCAGGCACCGTGCCGCTAACGAAGCGATTGCCTTTGGTGACATCTTTTGCAATAACGACTGCGCGAATCGACGGTATCTCGTAAGGAAAGAAAGAGCAGCAGCTGCCGCCGAGCCCAGGCGCCGTGCCTAACACGCAGAAGGTCCCCGGTTCGATTGCGGGCGGAAACCCGTTTTCGTCGCACTCAGCAAGACACTTGCTACGATCTCTGCAGTGACCACTTAAATCAACTTCAAACGTTCCACCAGCAGGGTGCACATGGCTCAAATGAAACATGAAACTGTTTCAGAACTGGTTGTCGGATTTTAGCGCTGACTTGGAGGCCTGGAAATGCGCGAAACAGCCGCCGCCATGCGATTTGTTACCACACCGTTGTACAAAACGCAAGGGCTCGTCCGGGATTTGAACCCGGGATCTCCTGCACCCGAAGCAGGAATCATACCCCTAGACCAACGAGCCTGTCCGTTCCGAAAACGCACTGCATGTGAATGACGCCACCTTTGATGGTCTCACCCTGTAGGGCTGCAGCTCACCCAGCGTTCTCCCTGTCTGTCGCGGTTGGATTGTTTTCATCGACGTCTTTTACTATAGGAACTTCACGAATCGGAGGGAGCTCGTAGCCGATGCCCTTGCTAACACAGAAGAAAAACTGTTGCTATTACGAGTCTCCGGGTGGTACACGAAAAGAACCGTCGTTTCCGTGGTGTAGCGGTTATCACGTCTGCTTTACACGCAGAAGGTCCCCGGTTCGATCCCGGGCGGGAACACAACAATTTTAATCTATATTTCGGATTTCATTTCCGAGATGACCTCACGTCCGCGTATGCAGAGACAAGCAATGTCGTATGCTAGACGGATAGGGCGTCATTTTACTGTCAAATACTGTTGCTCTCTTATTGCACCGGTATTTGGTAACTGGGAACGCCCCTAGCTCCATTATGGCTGGCAAAATTTATAATCCGGTTCTTCAGGGCTACTTCAAGTGCGCTTGCTACTGGCTTTCCTGAGCTCACCCTACTCGCCTTGTCACAGCTCTGTCAAAGTGTGATGCTAACTAATAATGAGAAACTCTTGGCCACTCTCAATCTTACATGCCACCACCCCTTTGTTGTTGCCGTCGTTAGTAAGATGAGGGTAGACTGTCGCACAATTAAGCTTAATCTCCACTCACGGTGCACATATTCCGCAAAGACAACCTTGTTTTCCGTTGCATGCAAAATTACCGTCTGCGTTTCTACCGAATTCCACCTACGTACTTTACTGGTGCCGCATTCTTGTTATATCCACGTGCTATAACAGGCGTCTACTCTTCATTGAGGAGCTGCAACCGGGGCTGAGTTCCACCTACTCTTCAGCACGGTCAAAATGGCAGGGCTCGTCCGGGATTTGAACCCGGGACCTCCTGCACCCAAAGCAGGAATCATACCCCTAGACCAACGAGCCACCTGCCTGGAGCAGTCAAGTTAATCCCAGGTAGTGGACCTCACAGGGAACACAAACTTTTACGTGAATTCGCAAGATAAACGCTTTCTGCAGGCAGCACTCACCACTGATGAGAAGAATATTAAAGGCAACGAATAAAAAGCGAAATAACTTCATCGAACACTGCTTATGAACAGCCGGCAGTGCCTCAGTTTCGGTATGTGGTTTCTCAGGGTTAAGAGAAGGCGAATGCACTAAACAAAAGAACATCGGGAAACCAAGCACCAACTCATAACGAAAAGATTGCACAATATACTGCAAGTAAAATTTACAGAAGACGGATACTGAAGACGCCGCACACAAAAGAATTATTCTATGCAGTAACGATTATCTAGGAAGCGTAAATTGCATGTGCTGCTCCACCACACAACTTCTTTTGATACTGTTTTACTTATTCTAAATTTTCATTGCCTGATCGTCCCTAGAATACTGTGTGGTATCAACTGGTTTCCAACAGCGATAGTAGTAAGTAAATCGACTACAAAGTCTTTCAAAGTAGGTCAGACACCAAAAAAAAAAAAAAAAAAAAAAAAAACGGAGCTGCGCGTAGCTCATGTCATTCTGCTTTCAAAGGTGAATCAGCGGCTGGGAGTAGTGGCGTACTCCTGTAATCCAAGCTACTGGGAGGCTGTTGTGTGGGAGAGATCTGGAAACAACTACAGATTCGGCCGTTCCATGAGCTCAGGAATGGCCGCGATGCCTTCATCGAGCTCTGCAGATCGACATATGACAGCGTGGAAATTTCGGCGAGCGGTGGCTAAGGGTTTAGAGAAGCCAAACGCACTAAACACAAGAAAGTCGGGAAACCGAAGCTCATAACGAAAAGATTGCGGAATGCAGTGCGGAAGCAAAACTTCGAGAAGACCAACTCTGAAGCCATCGGCGCGCTAGGAATTATTCCTCGCAAGAAGCGATCATGTAGGAAGAGCGAGCCGAGGGTGTCGCTCGACCACACAATAAATTTTTGCTTAATCCAAATTTGCAATACCGGTTCGACACTAGAATACTGCGATAGTAATAAGCACGTCGACTGCAGTGTCATTTAGGGTAGTGAGTCAGACATGGGGAGGATATAAGGCGGGTGGAATATGCAGCGGCAGGGGGCATTGCAGGGCGGGCGCCGACTTCTTGCGCTGCGGCGCGCCGGTGCCGGCGGCGGCCTGGCTGGGCTGCTGGTGCCTCCATGTAGAGCTGCCGCCGAGCCCAGGCACCGTGCCGCTAACGAAGCGATTGCCTTTGGTGACATCTTTTGCAATAACGACTGCGCGAATCGACGGTATCTCGTAAGGAAAGAAAGAGCAGCAGCTGCCGCCGAGCCCAGGCGCCGTGCCTAACACGCAGAAGGTCCCCGGTTCGATTGCGGGCGGAAACCCGTTTTCGTCGCACTCAGCAAGACACTTGCTACGATCTCTGCAGTGACCACTTAAATCAACTTCAAACGTTCCACCAGCAGGGTGCACATGGCTCAAATGAAACATGAAACTGTTTCAGAACTGGTTGTCGGATTTTAGCGCTGACTTGGAGGCCTGGAAATGCGCGAAACAGCCGCCGCCATGCGATTTGTTACCACACCGTTGTACAAAACGCAAGGGCTCGTCCGGGATTTGAACCCGGGACCTCCTGCACCCGAAGCAGGAATCATACCCCTAGACCAACGAGCCTGTCCGTTCCGAAAACGCACTGCATGTGAATGACGCCACCTTTGATGGTCTCACCCTGTAGGGCTGCAGCTCACCCAGCGTTCTCCCTGTCTGTCGCGGTTGGATTGTTTTCATCGACGTCTTTTACTATAGGAACTTCACGAATCGGAGGGAGCTCGTAGCCGATGCCCTTGCTAACACAGAAGAAAAACTGTTGCTATTACGAGTCTCCGGGTGGTACACGAAAAGAACCGTCGTTTCCGTGGTGTAGCGGTTATCACGTCTGCTTTACACGCAGAAGGTCCCCGGTTCGATCCCGGGCGGGAACACAACAATTTTAATCTATATTTCGGATTTCATTTCCGAGATGACCTCACGTCCGCGTATGCAGAGACAAGCAATGTCGTATGCTAGACGGATAGGGCGTCATTTTACTGTCAAATACTGTTGCTCTCTTATTGCACCGGTATTTGGTAACTGGGAACGCCCCTAGCTCCATTATGGCTGGCAAAATTTATAATCCGGTTCTTCAGGGCTACTTCAAGTGCGCTTGCTACTGGCTTTCCTGAGCTCACCCTACTCGCCTTGTCACAGCTCTGTCAAAGTGTGATGCTAACTAATAATGAGAAACTCTTGGCCACTCTCAATCTTACATGCCACCACCCCTTTGTTGTTGCCGTCGTTAGTAAGATGAGGGTAGACTGTCGCACAATTAAGCTTAATCTCCACTCACGGTGCACATATTCCGCAAAGACAACCTTGTTTTCCGTTGCATGCAAAATTACCGTCTGCGTTTCTACCGAATTCCACCTACGTACTTTACTGGTGCCGCATTCTTGTTATATCCACGTGCTATAACAGGCGTCTACTCTTCATTGAGGAGCTGCAACCGGGGCTGAGTTCCACCTACTCTTCAGCACGGTCAAAATGGCAGGGCTCGTCCGGGATTTGAACCCGGGACCTCCTGCACCCAAAGCAGGAATCATACCCCTAGACCAACGAGCCACCTGCCTGGAGCAGTCAAGTTAATCCCAGGTAGTGGACCTCACAGGGAACACAAACTTTTACGTGAATTCGCAAGATAAACGCTTTCTGCAGGCAGCACTCACCACTGATGAGAAGAATATTAAAGGCAACGAATAAAAAGCGAAATAACTTCATCGAACACTGCTTATGAACAGCCGGCAGTGCCTCAGTTTCGGTATGTGGTTTCTCAGGGTTAAGAGAAGGCGAATGCACTAAACAAAAGAACATCGGGAAACCAAGCACCAACTCATAACGAAAAGATTGCACAATATACTGCAAGTAAAATTTACAGAAGACGGATACTGAAGACGCCGCACACAAAAGAATTATTCTATGCAGTAACGATTATCTAGGAAGCGTAAATTGCATGTGCTGCTCCACCACACAACTTCTTTTGATACTGTTTTACTTATTCTAAATTTTCATTGCCTGATCGTCCCTAGAATACTGTGTGGTATCAACTGGTTTCCAACAGCGATAGTAGTAAGTAAATCGACTACAAAGTCTTTCAAAGTAGGTCAGACACCAAAAAAAAAAAAAAAAAAAAAATAACGGAGCTGCGCGTAGCTCATGTCATTCTGCTTTCAAAGGTGAATCAGCGGCTGGGAGTAGTGGCGTACTCCTGTAATCCAAGCTACTGGGAGGCTGTTGTGTGGGAGAGATCTGGAAACAACTACAGATTCGGCCGTTCCATGAGCTCAGGAATGGCCGCGATGCCTTCATCGAGCTCTGCAGATCGACATATGACAGCGTGGAAATTTCGGCGAGCGGTGGCTAAGGGTTTAGAGAAGCCAAACGCACTAAACACAAGAAAGTCGGGAAACCGAAGCTCATAACGAAAAGATTGCGGAATGCAGTGCGGAAGCAAAACTTCGAGAAGACCAACTCTGAAGCCATCGGCGCGCTAGGAATTATTCCTCGCAAGAAGCGATCATGTAGGAAGAGCGAGCCGCCGGTTCGACACTAGAATACTGCGATAGTAATAAGCACGTCGACTGCAGTGTCATTTAGGGTAGTGAGTCAGACATGGGGAGGATATAAGGCGGGTGGAATATGCAGCGGCAGGGGGCATTGCAGGGCGGGCGCCGACTTCTTGCGCTGCGGCGCGCCGGTGCCGGCGGCGGCCTGGCTGGGCTGCTGGTGCCTCCATGTAGAGCTGCCGCCGAGCCCAGGCACCGTGCCGCTAACGAAGCGATTGCCTTTGGTGACATCTTTTGCAATAACGACTGCGCGAATCGACGGTATCTCGTAAGGAAAGAAAGAGCAGCAGCTGCCGCCGAGCCCAGGCGCCGTGCCTAACACGCAGAAGGTCCCCGGTTCGATTGCGGGCGGAAACCCGTTTTCGTCGCACTCAGCAAGACACTTGCTACGATCTCTGCAGTGACCACTTAAATCAACTTCAAACGTTCCACCAGCAGGGTGCACATGGCTCAAATGAAACATGAAACTGTTTCAGAACTGGTTGTCGGATTTTAGCGCTGACTTGGAGGCCTGGAAATGCGCGAAACAGCCGCCGCCATGCGATTTGTTACCACACCGTTGTACAAAACGCAAGGGCTCGTCCGGGATTTGAACCCGGGACCTCCTGCACCCGAAGCAGGAATCATACCCCTAGACCAACGAGCCTGTCCGTTCCGAAAACGCACTGCATGTGAATGACGCCACCTTTGATGGTCTCACCCTGTAGGGCTGCAGCTCACCCAGCGTTCTCCCTGTCTGTCGCGGTTGGATTGTTTTCATCGACGTCTTTTACTATAGGAACTTCACGAATCGGAGGGAGCTCGTAGCCGATGCCCTTGCTAACACAGAAGAAAAACTGTTGCTATTACGAGTCTCCGGGTGGTACACGAAAAGAACCGTCGTTTCCGTGGTGTAGCGGTTATCACGTCTGCTTTACACGCAGAAGGTCCCCGGTTCGATCCCGGGCGGGAACACAACAATTTTAATCTATATTTCGGATTTCATTTCCGAGATGACCTCACGTCCGCGTATGCAGAGACAAGCAATGTCGTATGCTAGACGGATAGGGCGTCATTTTACTGTCAAATACTGTTGCTCTCTTATTGCACCGGTATTTGGTAACTGGGAACGCCCCTAGCTCCATTATGGCTGGCAAAATTTATAATCCGGTTCTTCAGGGCTACTTCAAGTGCGCTTGCTACTGGCTTTCCTGAGCTCACCCTACTCGCCTTGTCACAGCTCTGTCAAAGTGTGATGCTAACTAATAATGAGAAACTCTTGGCCACTCTCAATCTTACATGCCACCACCCCTTTGTTGTTGCCGTCGTTAGTAAGATGAGGGTAGACTGTCGCACAATTAAGCTTAATCTCCACTCACGGTGCACATATTCCGCAAAGACAACCTTGTTTTCCGTTGCATGCAAAATTACCGTCTGCGTTTCTACCGAATTCCACCTACGTACTTTACTGGTGCCGCATTCTTGTTATATCCACGTGCTATAACAGGCGTCTACTCTTCATTGAGGAGCTGCAACCGGGGCTGAGTTCCACCTACTCTTCAGCACGGTCAAAATGGCAGGGCTCGTCCGGGATTTGAACCCGGGACCTCCTGCACCCAAAGCAGGAATCATACCCCTAGACCAACGAGCCACCTGCCTGGAGCAGTCAAGTTAATCCCAGGTAGTGGACCTCACAGGGAACACAAACTTTTACGTGAATTCGCAAGATAAACGCTTTCTGCAGGCAGCACTCACCACTGATGAGAAGAATATTAAAGGCAACGAATAAAAAGCGAAATAACTTCATCGAACACTGCTTATGAACAGCCGGCAGTGCCTCAGTTTCGGTATGTGGTTTCTCAGGGTTAAGAGAAGGCGAATGCACTAAACAAAAGAACATCGGGAAACCAAGCACCAACTCATAACGAAAAGATTGCACAATATACTGCAAGTAAAATTTACAGAAGACGGATACTGAAGACGCCGCACACAAAAGAATTATTCTATGCAGTAACGATTATCTAGGAAGCGTAAATTGCATGTGCTGCTCCACCACACAACTTCTTTTGATACTGTTTTACTTATTCTAAATTTTCATTGCCTGATCGTCCCTAGAATACTGTGTGGTATCAACTGGTTTCCAACAGCGATAGTAGTAAGTAAATCGACTACAAAGTCTTTCAAAGTAGGTCAGACACCAAAAAAAAAAAAAAAAAAAAAAAAACGGAGCTGCGCGTAGCTCATGTCATTCTGCTTTCAAAGGTGAATCAGCGGCTGGGAGTAGTGGCGTACTCCTGTAATCCAAGCTACTGGGAGGCTGTTGTGTGGGAGAGATCTGGAAACAACTACAGATTCGGCCGTTCCATGAGCTCAGGAATGGCCGCGATGCCTTCATCGAGCTCTGCAGATCGACATATGACAGCGTGGAAATTTCGCCGAGCGGTGGCTAAGGGTTTAGAGAAGCCAAACGCACTAAACACAAGAAAGTCGGGAAACCGAAGCTCATAACGAAAAGATTGCGGAATGCAGTGCGGAAGCAAAACTTCGAGAAGACCAACTCTGAAGCCATCGGCGCGCTAGGAATTATTCCTCGCAAGAAGCGATCATGTAGGAAGAGCGAGCCGAGGGTGTCGCTCGACCACACAATAAATTTTTGCTTAATCCAAATTTGCAATACCGGTTCGACACTAGAATACTGCGATAGTAATAAGCACGTCGACTGCAGTGTCATTTAGGGTAGTGAGTCAGACATGGGGAGGATATAAGGCGGGTGGAATATGCAGCGGCAGGGGGCATTGCAGGGCGGGCGCCGACTTCTTGCGCTGCGGCGCGCCGGTGCCGGCGGCGGCCTGGCTGGGCTGCTGGTGCCTCCATGTAGAGCTGCCGCCGAGCCCAGGCACCGTGCCGCTAACGAAGCGATTGCCTTTGGTGACATCTTTTGCAATAACGACTGCGCGAATCGACGGTATCTCGTAAGGAAAGAAAGAGCAGCAGCTGCCGCCGAGCCCAGGCGCCGTGCCTAACACGCAGAAGGTCCCCGGTTCGATTGCGGGCGGAAACCCGTTTTCGTCGCACTCAGCAAGACACTTGCTACGATCTCTGCAGTGACCACTTAAATCAACTTCAAACGTTCCACCAGCAGGGTGCACATGGCTCAAATGAAACATGAAACTGTTTCAGAACTGGTTGTCGGATTTTAGCGCTGACTTGGAGGCCTGGAAATGCGCGAAACAGCCGCCGCCATGCGATTTGTTACCACACCGTTGTACAAAACGCAAGGGCTCGTCCGGGATTTGAACCCGGGACCTCCTGCACCCGAAGCAGGAATCATACCCCTAGACCAACGAGCCTGTCCGTTCCGAAAACGCACTGCATGTGAATGACGCCACCTTTGATGGTCTCACCCTGTAGGGCTGCAGCTCACCCAGCGTTCTCCCTGTCTGTCGCGGTTGGATTGTTTTCATCGACGTCTTTTACTATAGGAACTTCACGAATCGGAGGGAGCTCGTAGCCGATGCCCTTGCTAACACAGAAGAAAAACTGTTGCTATTACGAGTCTCCGGGTGGTACACGAAAAGAACCGTCGTTTCCGTGGTGTAGCGGTTATCACGTCTGCTTTACACGCAGAAGGTCCCCGGTTCGATCCCGGGCGGGAACACAACAATTTTAATCTATATTTCGGATTTCATTTCCGAGATGACCTCACGTCCGCGTATGCAGAGACAAGCAATGTCGTATGCTAGACGGATAGGGCGTCATTTTACTGTCAAATACTGTTGCTCTCTTATTGCACCGGTATTTGGTAACTGGGAACGCCCCTAGCTCCATTATGGCTGGCAAAATTTATAATCCGGTTCTTCAGGGCTACTTCAAGTGCGCTTGCTACTGGCTTTCCTGAGCTCACCCTACTCGCCTTGTCACAGCTCTGTCAAAGTGTGATGCTAACTAATAATGAGAAACTCTTGGCCACTCTCAATCTTACATGCCACCACCCCTTTGTTGTTGCCGTCGTTAGTAAGATGAGGGTAGACTGTCGCACAATTAAGCTTAATCTCCACTCACGGTGCACATATTCCGCAAAGACAACCTTGTTTTCCGTTGCATGCAAAATTACCGTCTGCGTTTCTACCGAATTCCACCTACGTACTTTACTGGTGCCGCATTCTTGTTATATCCACGTGCTATAACAGGCGTCTACTCTTCATTGAGGAGCTGCAACCGGGGCTGAGTTCCACCTACTCTTCAGCACGGTCAAAATGGCAGGGCTCGTCCGGGATTTGAACCCGGGACCTCCTGCACCCAAAGCAGGAATCATACCCCTAGACCAACGAGCCACCTGCCTGGAGCAGTCAAGTTAATCCCAGGTAGTGGACCTCACAGGGAACACAAACTTTTACGTGAATTCGCAAGATAAACGCTTTCTGCAGGCAGCACTCACCACTGATGAGAAGAATATTAAAGGCAACGAATAAAAAGCGAAATAACTTCATCGAACACTGCTTATGAACAGCCGGCAGTGCCTCAGTTTCGGTATGTGGTTTCTCAGGGTTAAGAGAAGGCGAATGCACTAAACGAAAGAACATCGGGAAACCAAGCACCAACTCATAACGAAAAGATTGCACAATATACTGCAAGTAAAATTTACAGAAGACGGATACTGAAGACGCCGCACACAAAAGAATTATTCTATGCAGTAACGATTATCTAGGAAGCGTAAATTGCATGTGCTGCTCCACCACACAACTTCTTTTGATACTGTTTTACTTATTCTAAATTTTCATTGCCTGATCGTCCCTAGAATACTGTGTGGTATCAACTGGTTTCCAACAGCGATAGTAGTAAGTAAATCGACTACAAAGTCTTTCAAAGTAGGTCAGACACCAAAAAAAAAAAAAAAAAAAAAAAAACGGAGCTGCGCGTAGCTCATGTCATTCTGCTTTCAAAGGTGAATCAGCGGCTGGGAGTAGTGGCGTACTCCTGTAATCCAAGCTACTGGGAGGCTGTTGTGTGGGAGAGATCTGGAAACAACTACAGATTCGGCCGTTCCATGAGCTCAGGAATGGCCGCGATGCCTTCATCGAGCTCTGCAGATCGACATATGACAGCGTGGAAATTTCGCCGAGCGGTGGCTAAGGGTTTAGAGAAGCCAAACGCACTAAACACAAGAAAGTCGGGAAACCGAAGCTCATAACGAAAAGATTGCGGAATGCAGTGCGGAAGCAAAACTTCGAGAAGACCAACTCTGAAGCCATCGGCGCGCTAGGAATTATTCCTCGCAAGAAGCGATCATGTAGGAAGAGCGAGCCGAGGGTGTCGCTCGACCACACAATAAATTTTTGCTTAATCCAAATTTGCAATACCGGTTCGACACTAGAATACTGCGATAGTAATAAGCACGTCGACTGCAGTGTCATTTAGGGTAGTGAGTCAGACATGGGGAGGATATAAGGCGGGTGGAATATGCAGCGGCAGGGGGCATTGCAGGGCGGGCGCCGACTTCTTGCGCTGCGGCGCGCCGGTGCCGGCGGCGGCCTGGCTGGGCTGCTGGTGCCTCCATGTAGAGCTGCCGCCGAGCCCAGGCACCGTGCCGCTAACGAAGCGATTGCCTTTGGTGACATCTTTTGCAATAACGACTGCGCGAATCGACGGTATCTCGTAAGGAAAGAAAGAGCAGCAGCTGCCGCCGAGCCCAGGCGCCGTGCCTAACACGCAGAAGGTCCCCGGTTCGATTGCGGGCGGAAACCCGTTTTCGTCGCACTCAGCAAGACACTTGCTACGATCTCTGCAGTGACCACTTAAATCAACTTCAAACGTTCCACCAGCAGGGTGCACATGGCTCAAATGAAACATGAAACTGTTTCAGAACTGGTTGTCGGATTTTAGCGCTGACTTGGAGGCCTGGAAATGCGCGAAACAGCCGCCGCCATGCGATTTGTTACCACACCGTTGTACAAAACGCAAGGGCTCGTCCGGGATTTGAACCCGGGACCTCCTGCACCCGAAGCAGGAATCATACCCCTAGACCAACGAGCCTGTCCGTTCCGAAAACGCACTGCATGTGAATGACGCCACCTTTGATGGTCTCACCCTGTAGGGCTGCAGCTCACCCAGCGTTCTCCCTGTCTGTCGCGGTTGGATTGTTTTCATCGACGTCTTTTACTATAGGAACTTCACGAATCGGAGGGAGCTCGTAGCCGATGCCCTTGCTAACACAGAAGAAAAACTGTTGCTATTACGAGTCTCCGGGTGGTACACGAAAAGAACCGTCGTTTCCGTGGTGTAGCGGTTATCACGTCTGCTTTACACGCAGAAGGTCCCCGGTTCGATCCCGGGCGGGAACACAACAATTTTAATCTATATTTCGGATTTCATTTCCGAGATGACCTCACGTCCGCGTATGCAGAGACAAGCAATGTCGTATGCTAGACGGATAGGGCGTCATTTTACTGTCAAATACTGTTGCTCTCTTATTGCACCGGTATTTGGTAACTGGGAACGCCCCTAGCTCCATTATGGCTGGCAAAATTTATAATCCGGTTCTTCAGGGCTACTTCAAGTGCGCTTGCTACTGGCTTTCCTGAGCTCACCCTACTCGCCTTGTCACAGCTCTGTCAAAGTGTGATGCTAACTAATAATGAGAAACTCTTGGCCACTCTCAATCTTACATGCCACCACCCCTTTGTTGTTGCCGTCGTTAGTAAGATGAGGGTAGACTGTCGCACAATTAAGCTTAATCTCCACTCACGGTGCACATATTCCGCAAAGACAACCTTGTTTTCCGTTGCATGCAAAATTACCGTCTGCGTTTCTACCGAATTCCACCTACGTACTTTACTGGTGCCGCATTCTTGTTATATCCACGTGCTATAACAGGCGTCTACTCTTCATTGAGGAGCTGCAACCGGGGCTGAGTTCCACCTACTCTTCAGCACGGTCAAAATGGCAGGGCTCGTCCGGGATTTGAACCCGGGACCTCCTGCACCCAAAGCAGGAATCATACCCCTAGACCAACGAGCCACCTGCCTGGAGCAGTCAAGTTAATCCCAGGTAGTGGACCTCACAGGGAACACAAACTTTTACGTGAATTCGCAAGATAAACGCTTTCTGCAGGCAGCACTCACCACTGATGAGAAGAATATTAAAGGCAACGAATAAAAAGCGAAATAACTTCATCGAACACTGCTTATGAACAGCCGGCAGTGCCTCAGTTTCGGTATGTGGTTTCTCAGGGTTAAGAGAAGGCGAATGCACTAAACAAAAGAACATCGGGAAACCAAGCACCAACTCATAACGAAAAGATTGCACAATATACTGCAAGTAAAATTTACAGAAGACGGATACTGAAGACGCCGCACACAAAAGAATTATTCTATGCAGTAACGATTATCTAGGAAGCGTAAATTGCATGTGCTGCTCCACCACACAACTTCTTTTGATACTGTTTTACTTATTCTAAATTTTCATTGCCTGATCGTCCCTAGAATACTGTGTGGTATCAACTGGTTTCCAACAGCGATAGTAGTAAGTAAATCGACTACAAAGTCTTTCAAAGTAGGTCAGACACCAAAAAAAAAAAAAAAAAAAAAAAAAACGGAGCTGCGCGTAGCTCATGTCATTCTGCTTTCAAAGGTGAATCAGCGGCTGGGAGTAGTGGCGTACTCCTGTAATCCAAGCTACTGGGAGGCTGTTGTGTGGGAGAGATCTGGAAACAACTACAGATTCGGCCGTTCCATGAGCTCAGGAATGGCCGCGATGCCTTCATCGAGCTCTGCAGATCGACATATGACAGCGTGGAAATTTCGGCGAGCGGTGGCTAAGGGTTTAGAGAAGCCAAACGCACTAAACACAAGAAAGTCGGGAAACCGAAGCTCATAACGAAAAGATTGCGGAATGCAGTGCGGAAGCAAAACTTCGAGAAGACCAACTCTGAAGCCATCGGCGCGCTAGGAATTATTCCTCGCAAGAAGCGATCATGTAGGAAGAGCGAGCCGAGGGTGTCGCTCGACCACACAATAAATTTTTGCTTAATCCAAATTTGCAATACCGGTTCGACACTAGAATACTGCGATAGTAATAAGCACGTCGACTGCAGTGTCATTTAGGGTAGTGAGTCAGACATGGGGAGGATATAAGGCGGGTGGAATATGCAGCGGCAGGGGGCATTGCAGGGCGGGCGCCGACTTCTTGCGCTGCGGCGCGCCGGTGCCGGCGGCGGCCTGGCTGGGCTGCTGGTGCCTCCATGTAGAGCTGCCGCCGAGCCCAGGCACCGTGCCGCTAACGAAGCGATTGCCTTTGGTGACATCTTTTGCAATAACGACTGCGCGAATCGACGGTATCTCGTAAGGAAAGAAAGAGCAGCAGCTGCCGCCGAGCCCAGGCGCCGTGCCTAACACGCAGAAGGTCCCCGGTTCGATTGCGGGCGGAAACCCGTTTTCGTCGCACTCAGCAAGACACTTGCTACGATCTCTGCAGTGACCACTTAAATCAACTTCAAACGTTCCACCAGCAGGGTGCACATGGCTCAAATGAAACATGAAACTGTTTCAGAACTGGTTGTCGGATTTTAGCGCTGACTTGGAGGCCTGGAAATGCGCGAAACAGCCGCCGCCATGCGATTTGTTACCACACCGTTGTACAAAACGCAAGGGCTCGTCCGGGATTTGAACCCGGGACCTCCTGCACCCGAAGCAGGAATCATACCCCTAGACCAACGAGCCTGTCCGTTCCGAAAACGCACTGCATGTGAATGACGCCACCTTTGATGGTCTCACCCTGTAGGGCTGCAGCTCACCCAGCGTTCTCCCTGTCTGTCGCGGTTGGATTGTTTTCATCGACGTCTTTTACTATAGGAACTTCACGAATCGGAGGGAGCTCGTAGCCGATGCCCTTGCTAACACAGAAGAAAAACTGTTGCTATTACGAGTCTCCGGGTGGTACACGAAAAGAACCGTCGTTTCCGTGGTGTAGCGGTTATCACGTCTGCTTTACACGCAGAAGGTCCCCGGTTCGATCCCGGGCGGGAACACAACAATTTTAATCTATATTTCGGATTTCATTTCCGAGATGACCTCACGTCCGCGTATGCAGAGACAAGCAATGTCGTATGCTAGACGGATAGGGCGTCATTTTACTGTCAAATACTGTTGCTCTCTTATTGCACCGGTATTTGGTAACTGGGAACGCCCCTAGCTCCATTATGGCTGGCAAAATTTATAATCCGGTTCTTCAGGGCTACTTCAAGTGCGCTTGCTACTGGCTTTCCTGAGCTCACCCTACTCGCCTTGTCACAGCTCTGTCAAAGTGTGATGCTAACTAATAATGAGAAACTCTTGGCCACTCTCAATCTTACATGCCACCACCCCTTTGTTGTTGCCGTCGTTAGTAAGATGAGGGTAGACTGTCGCACAATTAAGCTTAATCTCCACTCACGGTGCACATATTCCGCAAAGACAACCTTGTTTTCCGTTGCATGCAAAATTACCGTCTGCGTTTCTACCGAATTCCACCTACGTACTTTACTGGTGCCGCATTCTTGTTATATCCACGTGCTATAACAGGCGTCTACTCTTCATTGAGGAGCTGCAACCGGGGCTGAGTTCCACCTACTCTTCAGCACGGTCAAAATGGCAGGGCTCGTCCGGGATTTGAACCCGGGACCTCCTGCACCCAAAGCAGGAATCATACCCCTAGACCAACGAGCCACCTGCCTGGAGCAGTCAAGTTAATCCCAGGTAGTGGACCTCACAGGGAACACAAACTTTTACGTGAATTCGCAAGATAAACGCTTTCTGCAGGCAGCACTCACCACTGATGAGAAGAATATTAAAGGCAACGAATAAAAAGCGAAATAACTTCATCGAACACTGCTTATGAACAGCCGGCAGTGCCTCAGTTTCGGTATGTGGTTTCTCAGGGTTAAGAGAAGGCGAATGCACTAAACAAAAGAACATCGGGAAACCAAGCACCAACTCATAACGAAAAGATTGCACAATATACTGCAAGTAAAATTTACAGAAGACGGATACTGAAGACGCCGCACACAAAAGAATTATTCTATGCAGTAACGATTATCTAGGAAGCGTAAATTGCATGTGCTGCTCCACCACACAACTTCTTTTGATACTGTTTTACTTATTCTAAATTTTCATTGCCTGATCGTCCCTAGAATACTGTGTGGTATCAACTGGTTTCCAACAGCGATAGTAGTAAGTAAATCGACTACAAAGTCTTTCAAAGTAGGTCAGACACCAAAAAAAAAAAAAAAAAAAAAAAAAACGGAGCTGCGCGTAGCTCATGTCATTCTGCTTTCAAAGGTGAATCAGCGGCTGGGAGTAGTGGCGTACTCCTGTAATCCAAGCTACTGGGAGGCTGTTGTGTGGGAGAGATCTGGAAACAACTACAGATTCGGCCGTTCCATGAGCTCAGGAATGGCCGCGATGCCTTCATCGAGCTCTGCAGATCGACATATGACAGCGTGGAAATTTCGCCGAGCGGTGGCTAAGGGTTTAGAGAAGCCAAACGCACTAAACACAAGAAAGTCGGGAAACCGAAGCTCATAACGAAAAGATTGCGGAATGCAGTGCGGAAGCAAAACTTCGAGAAGACCAACTCTGAAGCCATCGGCGCGCTAGGAATTATTCCTCGCAAGAAGCGATCATGTAGGAAGAGCGAGCCGAGGGTGTCGCTCGACCACACAATAAATTTTTGCTTAATCCAAATTTGCAATACCGGTTCGACACTAGAATACTGCGATAGTAATAAGCACGTCGACTGCAGTGTCATTTAGGGTAGTGAGTCAGACATGGGGAGGATATAAGGCGGGTGGAATATGCAGCGACAGGGGGCATTGCAGGGCGGGCGCCGACTTCTTGCGCTGCGGCGCGCCGGTGCCGGCGGCGGCCTGGCTGGGCTGCTGGTGCCTCCATGTAGAGCTGCCGCCGAGCCCAGGCACCGTGCCGCTAACGAAGCGATTGCCTTTGGTGACATCTTTTGCAATAACGACTGCGCGAATCGACGGTATCTCGTAAGGAAAGAAAGAGCAGCAGCTGCCGCCGAGCCCAGGCGCCGTGCCTAACACGCAGAAGGTCCCCGGTTCGATTGCGGGCGGAAACCCGTTTTCGTCGCACTCAGCAAGACACTTGCTACGATCTCTGCAGTGACCACTTAAATCAACTTCAAACGTTCCACCAGCAGGGTGCACATGGCTCAAATGAAACATGAAACTGTTTCAGAACTGGTTGTCGGATTTTAGCGCTGACTTGGAGGCCTGGAAATGCGCGAAACAGCCGCCGCCATGCGATTTGTTACCACACCGTTGTACAAAACGCAAGGGCTCGTCCGGGATTTGAACCCGGGACCTCCTGCACCCGAAGCAGGAATCATACCCGAAAACGCACTGCATGTGAATGACGCCACCTTTGATGGTCTCACCCTGTAGGGCTGCAGCTCACCCAGCGTTCTCCCTGTCTGTCGCGGTTGGATTGTTTTCATCGACGTCTTTTACTATAGGAACTTCACGAATCGGAGGGAGCTCGTAGCCGATGCCCTTGCTAACACAGAAGAAAAACTGTTGCTATTACGAGTCTCCGGGTGGTACACGAAAAGAACCGTCGTTTCCGTGGTGTAGCGGTTATCACGTCTGCTTTACACGCAGAAGGTCCCCGGTTCGATCCCGGGCGGGAACACAACAATTTTAATCTATATTTCGGGTTTCATTTCCGAGATGACCTCACGTCCGCGTATGCAGAGACAAGCAATGTCGTATGCTAGACGGATAGGGCGTCATTTTACTGTCAAATACTGTTGCTCTCTTATTGCACCGGTATTTGGTAACTGGGAACGCCCCTAGCTCCATTATGGCTGGCAAAATTTATAATCCGGTTCTTCAGGGCTACTTCAAGTGCGCTTGCTACTGGCTTTCCTGAGCTCACCCTACTCGCCTTGTCACAGCTCTGTCAAAGTGTGATGCTAACTAATAATGAGAAACTCTTGGCCACTCTCAATCTTACATGCCACCACCCCTTTGTTGTTGCCGTCGTTAGTAAGATGAGGGTAGACTGTCGCACAATTAAGCTTAATCTCCACTCACGGTGCACATATTCCGCAAAGACAACCTTGTTTTCCGTTGCATGCAAAATTACCGTCTGCGTTTCTACCGAATTCCACCTACGTACTTTACTGGTGCCGCATTCTTGTTATATTCACGTGCTATAACAGGCGTCTACTCTTCATTGAGGAGCTGCAACCGGGGCTGAGTTCCACCTACTCTTCAGCACGGTCAAAATGGCAGGGCTCGTCCGGGATTTGAACCCGGGACCTCCTGCACCCAAAGCAGGAATCATACCCCTAGCCCAACGAGCCACCTGCCTGGAGCAGTCAAGTTAATCCCAGGTAGTGGACCTCACAGGGAACACAAACTTTTACGTGAATTCGCAAGATAAACGCTTTCTGCAGGCAGCACTCACCACTGATGAGAAGAATATTAAAGGCAACGAATAAAAAGCGAAATAACTTCATCGAACACTGCTTATGAACAGCCGGCAGTGCCTCAGTTTCGGTATGTGGTTTCTCAGGGTTAAGAGAAGGCGAATGCACTAAACAAAAGAACATCGGGAAACCAAGCACCAACTCATAACGAAAAGATTGCACAATATACTGCAAGTAAAATTTTCAGAAGACGGATACTAAAGACGCCGCAGACAAAGGAATTATTCTATGCAGTAACGATTATCTAGGAAGCGTAAATTGCATGTGCTGCTCCACCACACAACTTCTTTTGATACTGTTTTACTTATTCTAAATTTTCATTGCCTGATCGTCTCTAGAATACTGTGTGGTATCACCTGGTTTCCAACAGCGATAGTAGTAAGTAAATCGACTACAAAGTCTTTCAAAGTAGGTCAGACACCAAAAAAAAAAAAACGGAGCTGCGCGTAGCTCATGTCATTCTGCTTTCAAAGGTGAATCAGCGGCTGGGAGTAGTGGCGTACTCCTGTAATCCAAGCTACTGGGAGGCTGTTGTGTGGGAGAGATCTGGAAACAACTACAGATTCGGCCGTTCCATGAGCTCAGGAATGGCCGCGATGCCTTCATCGAGCTCTGCAGATCGACATATGACAGCGTGGAAATTTCGCCGAGCGGTGGCTAAGGGTTTAGAGAAGCCAAACGCACTAAACACAAGAAAGTCGGGAAACCGAAGCTCATAACGAAAAGATTGCGGAATGCAGTGCGGAAGCAAAACTTCGAGAAGACCAACTCTGAAGCCATCGGCGCGCTAGGAATTATTCCTCGCAAGAAGCGATCATGTAGGAAGAGCGAGCCGAGGGTGTCGCTCGACCACACAATAAATTTTTGCTTAATCCAAATTTGCAATACCGGTTCGACACTAGAATACTGCGATAGTAATAAGCACGTCGACTGCAGTGTCATTTAGGGTAGTGAGTCAGACATGGGGAGGATATAAGGCGGGTGGAATATGCAGCGGCAGGGGGCATTGCAGGGCGGGCGCCGACTTCTTGCGCTGCGGCGCGCCGGTGCCGGCGGCGGCCTGGCTGGGCTGCTGGTGCCTCCATGTAGAGCTGCCGCCGAGCCCAGGCACCGTGCCGCTAACGAAGCGATTGCCTTTGGTGACATCTTTTGCAATAACGACTGCGCGAATCGACGGTATCTCGTAAGGAAAGAAAGAGCAGCAGCTGCCGCCGAGCCCAGGCGCCGTGCCTAACACGCAGAAGGTCCCCGGTTCGATTGCGGGCGGAAACCCGTTTTCGTCGCACTCAGCAAGACACTTGCTACGATCTCTGCAGTGACCACTTAAATCAACTTCAAACGTTCCACCAGCAGGGTGCACATGGCTCAAATGAAACATGAAACTGTTTCAGAACTGGTTGTCGGATTTTAGCGCTGACTTGGAGGCCTGGAAATGCGCGAAACAGCCGCCGCCATGCGATTTGTTACCACACCGTTGTACAAAACGCAAGGGCTCGTCCGGGATTTGAACCCGGGACCTCCTGCACCCGAAGCAGGAATCATACCCGAAAACGCACTGCATGTGAATGACGCCACCTTTGATGGTCTCACCCTGTAGGGCTGCAGCTCACCCAGCGTTCTCCCTGTCTGTCGCGGTTGGATTGTTTTCATCGACGTCTTTTACTATAGGAACTTCACGAATCGGAGGGAGCTCGTAGCCGATGCCCTTGCTAACACAGAAGAAAAACTGTTGCTATTACGAGTCTCCGGGTGGTACACGAAAAGAACCGTCGTTTCCGTGGTGTAGCGGTTATCACGTCTGCTTTACACGCAGAAGGTCCCCGGTTCGATCCCGGGCGGGAACACAACAATTTTAATCTATATTTCGGGTTTCATTTCCGAGATGACCTCACGTCCGCGTATGCAGAGACAAGCAATGTCGTATGCTAGACGGATAGGGCGTCATTTTACTGTCAAATACTGTTGCTCTCTTATTGCACCGGTATTTGGTAACTGGGAACGCCCCTAGCTCCATTATGGCTGGCAAAATTTATAATCCGGTTCTTCAGGGCTACTTCAAGTGCGCTTGCTACTGGCTTTCCTGAGCTCACCCTACTCGCCTTGTCACAGCTCTGTCAAAGTGTGATGCTAACTAATAATGAGAAACTCTTGGCCACTCTCAATCTTACATGCCACCACCCCTTTGTTGTTGCCGTCGTTAGTAAGATGAGGGTAGACTGTCGCACAATTAAGCTTAATCTCCACTCACGGTGCACATATTCCGCAAAGACAACCTTGTTTTCCGTTGCATGCAAAATTACCGTCTGCGTTTCTACCGAATTCCACCTACGTACTTTACTGGTGCCGCATTCTTGTTATATTCACGTGCTATAACAGGCGTCTACTCTTCATTGAGGAGCTGCAACCGGGGCTGAGTTCCACCTACTCTTCAGCACGGTCAAAATGGCAGGGCTCGTCCGGGATTTGAACCCGGGACCTCCTGCACCCAAAGCAGGAATCATACCCCTAGCCCAACGAGCCACCTGCCTGGAGCAGTCAAGTTAATCCCAGGTAGTGGACCTCACAGGGAACACAAACTTTTACGTGAATTCGCAAGATAAACGCTTTCTGCAGGCAGCACTCACCACTGATGAGAAGAATATTAAAGGCAACGAATAAAAAGCGAAATAACTTCATCGAACACTGCTTATGAACAGCCGGCAGTGCCTCAGTTTCGGTATGTGGTTTCTCAGGGTTAAGAGAAGGCGAATGCACTAAACAAAAGAACATCGGGAAACCAAGCACCAACTCATAACGAAAAGATTGCACAATATACTGCAAGTAAAATTTTCAGAAGACGGATACTAAAGACGCCGCAGACAAAGGAATTATTCTATGCAGTAACGATTATCTAGGAAGCGTAAATTGCATGTGCTGCTCCACCACACAACTTCTTTTGATACTGTTTTACTTATTCTAAATTTTCATTGCCTGATCGTCTCTAGAATACTGTGTGGTATCACCTGGTTTCCAACAGCGATAGTAGTAAGTAAATCGACTACAAAGTCTTTCAAAGTAGGTCAGACACCAAAAAAAAAAAAACGGAGCTGCGCGTAGCTCATGTCATTCTGCTTTCAAAGGTGAATCAGCGGCTGGGAGTAGTGGCGTACTCCTGTAATCCAAGCTACTGGGAGGCTGTTGTGTGGGAGAGATCTGGAAACAACTACAGATTCGGCCGTTCCATGAGCTCAGGAATGGCCGCGATGCCTTCATCGAGCTCTGCAGATCGACATATGACAGCGTGGAAATTTCGCCGAGCGGTGGCTAAGGGTTTAGAGAAGCCAAACGCACTAAACACAAGAAAGTCGGGAAACCGAAGCTCATAACGAAAAGATTGCGGAATGCAGTGCGGAAGCAAAACTTCGAGAAGACCAACTCTGAAGCCATCGGCGCGCTAGGAATTATTCCTCGCAAGAAGCGATCATGTAGGAAGAGCGAGCCGAGGGTGTCGCTCGACCACACAATAAATTTTTGCTTAATCCAAATTTGCAATACCGGTTCGACACTAGAATACTGCGATAGTAATAAGCACGTCGACTGCAGTGTCATTTAGGGTAGTGAGTCAGACATGGGGAGGATATAAGGCGGGTGGAATATGCAGCGGCAGGGGGCATTGCAGGGCGGGCGCCGACTTCTTGCGCTGCGGCGCGCCGGTGCCGGCGGCGGCCTGGCTGGGCTGCTGGTGCCTCCATGTAGAGCTGCCGCCGAGCCCAGGCACCGTGCCGCTAACGAAGCGATTGCCTTTGGTGACATCTTTTGCAATAACGACTGCGCGAATCGACGGTATCTCGTAAGGAAAGAAAGAGCAGCAGCTGCCGCCGAGCCCAGGCGCCGTGCCTAACACGCAGAAGGTCCCCGGTTCGATTGCGGGCGGAAACCCGTTTTCGTCGCACTCAGCAAGACACTTGCTACGATCTCTGCAGTGACCACTTAAATCAACTTCAAACGTTCCACCAGCAGGGTGCACATGGCTCAAATGAAACATGAAACTGTTTCAGAACTGGTTGTCGGATTTTAGCGCTGACTTGGAGGCCTGGAAATGCGCGAAACAGCCGCCGCCATGCGATTTGTTACCACACCGTTGTACAAAACGCAAGGGCTCGTCCGGGATTTGAACCCGGGACCTCCTGCACCCGAAGCAGGAATCATACCCGAAAACGCACTGCATGTGAATGACGCCACCTTTGATGGTCTCACCCTGTAGGGCTGCAGCTCACCCAGCGTTCTCCCTGTCTGTCGCGGTTGGATTGTTTTCATCGACGTCTTTTACTATAGGAACTTCACGAATCGGAGGGAGCTCGTAGCCGATGCCCTTGCTAACACAGAAGAAAAACTGTTGCTATTACGAGTCTCCGGGTGGTACACGAAAAGAACCGTCGTTTCCGTGGTGTAGCGGTTATCACGTCTGCTTTACACGCAGAAGGTCCCCGGTTCGATCCCGGGCGGGAACACAACAATTTTAATCTATATTTCGGGTTTCATTTCCGAGATGACCTCACGTCCGCGTATGCAGAGACAAGCAATGTCGTATGCTAGACGGATAGGGCGTCATTTTACTGTCAAATACTGTTGCTCTCTTATTGCACCGGTATTTGGTAACTGGGAACGCCCCTAGCTCCATTATGGCTGGCAAAATTTATAATCCGGTTCTTCAGGGCTACTTCAAGTGCGCTTGCTACTGGCTTTCCTGAGCTCACCCTACTCGCCTTGTCACAGCTCTGTCAAAGTGTGATGCTAACTAATAATGAGAAACTCTTGGCCACTCTCAATCTTACATGCCACCACCCCTTTGTTGTTGCCGTCGTTAGTAAGATGAGGGTAGACTGTCGCACAATTAAGCTTAATCTCCACTCACGGTGCACATATTCCGCAAAGACAACCTTGTTTTCCGTTGCATGCAAAATTACCGTCTGCGTTTCTACCGAATTCCACCTACGTACTTTACTGGTGCCGCATTCTTGTTATATTCACGTGCTATAACAGGCGTCTACTCTTCATTGAGGAGCTGCAACCGGGGCTGAGTTCCACCTACTCTTCAGCACGGTCAAAATGGCAGGGCTCGTCCGGGATTTGAACCCGGGACCTCCTGCACCCAAAGCAGGAATCATACCCCTAGCCCAACGAGCCACCTGCCTGGAGCAGTCAAGTTAATCCCAGGTAGTGGACCTCACAGGGAACACAAACTTTTACGTGAATTCGCAAGATAAACGCTTTCTGCAGGCAGCACTCACCACTGATGAGAAGAATATTAAAGGCAACGAATAAAAAGCGAAATAACTTCATCGAACACTGCTTATGAACAGCCGGCAGTGCCTCAGTTTCGGTATGTGGTTTCTCAGGGTTAAGAGAAGGCGAATGCACTAAACAAAAGAACATCGGGAAACCAAGCACCAACTCATAACGAAAAGATTGCACAATATACTGCAAGTAAAATTTTCAGAAGACGGATACTAAAGACGCCGCAGACAAAGGAATTATTCTATGCAGTAACGATTATCTAGGAAGCGTAAATTGCATGTGCTGCTCCACCACACAACTTCTTTTGATACTGTTTTACTTATTCTAAATTTTCATTGCCTGATCGTCTCTAGAATACTGTGTGGTATCACCTGGTTTCCAACAGCGATAGTAGTAAGTAAATCGACTACAAAGTCTTTCAAAGTAGGTCAGACACCAAAAAAAAAAAAACGGAGCTGCGCGTAGCTCATGTCATTCTGCTTTCAAAGGTGAATCAGCGGCTGGGAGTAGTGGCGTACTCCTGTAATCCAAGCTACTGGGAGGCTGTTGTGTGGGAGAGATCTGGAAACAACTACAGATTCGGCCGTTCCATGAGCTCAGGAATGGCCGCGATGCCTTCATCGAGCTCTGCAGATCGACATATGACAGCGTGGAAATTTCGCCGAGCGGTGGCTAAGGGTTTAGAGAAGCCAAACGCACTAAACACAAGAAAGTCGGGAAACCGAAGCTCATAACGAAAAGATTGCGGAATGCAGTGCGGAAGCAAAACTTCGAGAAGACCAACTCTGAAGCCATCGGCGCGCTAGGAATTATTCCTCGCAAGAAGCGATCATGTAGGAAGAGCGAGCCGAGGGTGTCGCTCGACCACACAATAAATTTTTGCTTAATCCAAATTTGCAATACCGGTTCGACACTAGAATACTGCGATAGTAATAAGCACGTCGACTGCAGTGTCATTTAGGGTAGTGAGTCAGACATGGGGAGGATATAAGGCGGGTGGAATATGCAGCGGCAGGGGGCATTGCAGGGCGGGCGCCGACTTCTTGCGCTGCGGCGCGCCGGTGCCGGCGGCGGCCTGGCTGGGCTGCTGGTGCCTCCATGTAGAGCTGCCGCCGAGCCCAGGCACCGTGCCGCTAACGAAGCGATTGCCTTTGGTGACATCTTTTGCAATAACGACTGCGCGAATCGACGGTATCTCGTAAGGAAAGAAAGAGCAGCAGCTGCCGCCGAGCCCAGGCGCCGTGCCTAACACGCAGAAGGTCCCCGGTTCGATTGCGGGCGGAAACCCGTTTTCGTCGCACTCAGCAAGACACTTGCTACGATCTCTGCAGTGACCACTTAAATCAACTTCAAACGTTCCACCAGCAGGGTGCACATGGCTCAAATGAAACATGAAACTGTTTCAGAACTGGTTGTCGGATTTTAGCGCTGACTTGGAGGCCTGGAAATGCGCGAAACAGCCGCCGCCATGCGATTTGTTACCACACCGTTGTACAAAACGCAAGGGCTCGTCCGGGATTTGAACCCGGGACCTCCTGCACCCGAAGCAGGAATCATACCCCTAGACCAACGAGCCTGTCCGTTCCGAAAACGCACTGCATGTGAATGACGCCACCTTTGATGGTCTCACCCTGTAGGGCTGCAGCTCACCCAGCGTTCTCCCTGTCTGTCGCGGTTGGATTGTTTTCATCGACGTCTTTTACTATAGGAACTTCACGAATCGGAGGGAGCTCGTAGCCGATGCCCTTGCTAACACAGAAGAAAAACTGTTGCTATTACGAGTCTCCGGGTGGTACACGAAAAGAACCGTCGTTTCCGTGGTGTAGCGGTTATCACGTCTGCTTTACACGCAGAAGGTCCCCGGTTCGATCCCGGGCGGGAACACAACAATTTTAATCTATATTTCGGATTTCATTTCCGAGATGACCTCACGTCCGCGTATGCAGAGACAAGCAATGTCGTATGCTAGACGGATAGGGCGTCATTTTACTGTCAAATACTGTTGCTCTCTTATTGCACCGGTATTTGGTAACTGGGAACGCCCCTAGCTCCATTATGGCTGGCAAAATTTATAATCCGGTTCTTCAGGGCTACTTCAAGTGCGCTTGCTACTGGCTTTCCTGAGCTCACCCTACTCGCCTTGTCACAGCTCTGTCAAAGTGTGATGCTAACTAATAATGAGAAACTCTTGGCCACTCTCAATCTTACATGCCACCACCCCTTTGTTGTTGCCGTCGTTAGTAAGATGAGGGTAGACTGTCGCACAATTAAGCTTAATCTCCACTCACGGTGCACATATTCCGCAAAGACAACCTTGTTTTCCGTTGCATGCAAAATTACCGTCTGCGTTTCTACCGAATTCCACCTACGTACTTTACTGGTGCCGCATTCTTGTTATATCCACGTGCTATAACAGGCGTCTACTCTTCATTGAGGAGCTGCAACCGGGGCTGAGTTCCACCTACTCTTCAGCACGGTCAAAATGGCAGGGCTCGTCCGGGATTTGAACCCGGGACCTCCTGCACCCAAAGCAGGAATCATACCCCTAGACCAACGAGCCACCTGCCTGGAGCAGTCAAGTTAATCCCAGGTAGTGGACCTCACAGGGAACACAAACTTTTACGTGAATTCGCAAGATAAACGCTTTCTGCAGGCAGCACTCACCACTGATGAGAAGAATATTAAAGGCAACGAATAAAAAGCGAAATAACTTCATCGAACACTGCTTATGAACAGCCGGCAGTGCCTCAGTTTCGGTATGTGGTTTCTCAGGGTTAAGAGAAGGCGAATGCACTAAACAAAAGAACATCGGGAAACCAAGCACCAACTCATAACGAAAAGATTGCACAATATACTGCAAGTAAAATTTACAGAAGACGGATACTGAAGACGCCGCACACAAAAGAATTATTCTATGCAGTAACGATTATCTAGGAAGCGTAAATTGCATGTGCTGCTCCACCACACAACTTCTTTTGATACTGTTTTACTTATTCTAAATTTTCATTGCCTGATCGTCCCTAGAATACTGTGTGGTATCAACTGGTTTCCAACAGCGATAGTAGTAAGTAAATCGACTACAAAGTCTTTCAAAGTAGGTCAGACACCAAAAAAAAAAAAAAAAAAAAAAAACGGAGCTGCGCGTAGCTCATGTCATTCTGCTTTCAAAGGTGAATCAGCGGCTGGGAGTAGTGGCGTACTCCTGTAATCCAAGCTACTGGGAGGCTGTTGTGTGGGAGAGATCTGGAAACAACTACAGATTCGGCCGTTCCATGAGCTCAGGAATGGCCGCGATGCCTTCATCGAGCTCTGCAGATCGACATATGACAGCGTGGAAATTTCGCCGAGCGGTGGCTAAGGGTTTAGAGAAGCCAAACGCACTAAACACAAGAAAGTCGGGAAACCGAAGCTCATAACGAAAAGATTGCGGAATGCAGTGCGGAAGCAAAACTTCGAGAAGACCAACTCTGAAGCCATCGGCGCGCTAGGAATTATTCCTCGCAAGAAGCGATCATGTAGGAAGAGCGAGCCGAGGGTGTCGCTCGACCACACAATAAATTTTTGCTTAATCCAAATTTGCAATACCGGTTCGACACTAGAATACTGCGATAGTAATAAGCACGTCGACTGCAGTGTCATTTAGGGTAGTGAGTCAGACATGGGGAGGATATAAGGCGGGTGGAATATGCAGCGACAGGGGGCATTGCAGGGCGGGCGCCGACTTCTTGCGCTGCGGCGCGCCGGTGCCGGCGGCGGCCTGGCTGGGCTGCTGGTGCCTCCATGTAGAGCTGCCGCCGAGCCCAGGCACCGTGCCGCTAACGAAGCGATTGCCTTTGGTGACATCTTTTGCAATAACGACTGCGCGAATCGACGGTATCTCGTAAGGAAAGAAAGAGCAGCAGCTGCCGCCGAGCCCAGGCGCCGTGCCTAACACGCAGAAGGTCCCCGGTTCGATTGCGGGCGGAAACCCGTTTTCGTCGCACTCAGCAAGACACTTGCTACGATCTCTGCAGTGACCACTTAAATCAACTTCAAACGTTCCACCAGCAGGGTGCACATGGCTCAAATGAAACATGAAACTGTTTCAGAACTGGTTGTCGGATTTTAGCGCTGACTTGGAGGCCTGGAAATGCGCGAAACAGCCGCCGCCATGCGATTTGTTACCACACCGTTGTACAAAACGCAAGGGCTCGTCCGGGATTTGAACCCGGGACCTCCTGCACCCGAAGCAGGAATCATACCCCTAGACCAACGAGCCTGTCCGTTCCGAAAACGCACTGCATGTGAATGACGCCACCTTTGATGGTCTCACCCTGTAGGGCTGCAGCTCACCCAGCGTTCTCCCTGTCTGTCGCGGTTGGATTGTTTTCATCGACGTCTTTTACTATAGGAACTTCACGAATCGGAGGGAGCTCGTAGCCGATGCCCTTGCTAACACAGAAGAAAAACTGTTGCTATTACGAGTCTCCGGGTGGTACACGAAAAGAACCGTCGTTTCCGTGGTGTAGCGGTTATCACGTCTGCTTTACACGCAGAAGGTCCCCGGTTCGATCCCGGGCGGGAACACAACAATTTTAATCTATATTTCGGATTTCATTTCCGAGATGACCTCACGTCCGCGTATGCAGAGACAAGCAATGTCGTATGCTAGACGGATAGGGCGTCATTTTACTGTCAAATACTGTTGCTCTCTTATTGCACCGGTATTTGGTAACTGGGAACGCCCCTAGCTCCATTATGGCTGGCAAAATTTATAATCCGGTTCTTCAGGGCTACTTCAAGTGCGCTTGCTACTGGCTTTCCTGAGCTCACCCTACTCGCCTTGTCACAGCTCTGTCAAAGTGTGATGCTAACTAATAATGAGAAACTCTTGGCCACTCTCAATCTTACATGCCACCACCCCTTTGTTGTTGCCGTCGTTAGTAAGATGAGGGTAGACTGTCGCACAATTAAGCTTAATCTCCACTCACGGTGCACATATTCCGCAAAGACAACCTTGTTTTCCGTTGCATGCAAAATTACCGTCTGCGTTTCTACCGAATTCCACCTACGTACTTTACTGGTGCCGCATTCTTGTTATATCCACGTGCTATAACAGGCGTCTACTCTTCATTGAGGAGCTGCAACCGGGGCTGAGTTCCACCTACTCTTCAGCACGGTCAAAATGGCAGGGCTCGTCCGGGATTTGAACCCGGGACCTCCTGCACCCAAAGCAGGAATCATACCCCTAGACCAACGAGCCACCTGCCTGGAGCAGTCAAGTTAATCCCAGGTAGTGGACCTCACAGGGAACACAAACTTTTACGTGAATTCGCAAGATAAACGCTTTCTGCAGGCAGCACTCACCACTGATGAGAAGAATATTAAAGGCAACGAATAAAAAGCGAAATAACTTCATCGAACACTGCTTATGAACAGCCGGCAGTGCCTCAGTTTCGGTATGTGGTTTCTCAGGGTTAAGAGAAGGCGAATGCACTAAACAAAAGAACATCGGGAAACCAAGCACCAACTCATAACGAAAAGATTGCACAATATACTGCAAGTAAAATTTACAGAAGACGGATACTGAAGACGCCGCACACAAAAGAATTATTCTATGCAGTAACGATTATCTAGGAAGCGTAAATTGCATGTGCTGCTCCACCACACAACTTCTTTTGATACTGTTTTACTTATTCTAAATTTTCATTGCCTGATCGTCCCTAGAATACTGTGTGGTATCAACTGGTTTCCAACAGCGATAGTAGTAAGTAAATCGACTACAAAGTCTTTCAAAGTAGGTCAGACACCAAAAAAAAAAAAAAAAAAAAAAAAAAACGGAGCTGCGCGTAGCTCATGTCATTCTGCTTTCAAAGGTGAATCAGCGGCTGGGAGTAGTGGCGTACTCCTGTAATCCAAGCTACTGGGAGGCTGTTGTGTGGGAGAGATCTGGAAACAACTACAGATTCGGCCGTTCCATGAGCTCAGGAATGGCCGCGATGCCTTCATCGAGCTCTGCAGATCGACATATGACAGCGTGGAAATTTCGCCGAGCGGTGGCTAAGGGTTTAGAGAAGCCAAACGCACTAAACACAAGAAAGTCGGGAAACCGAAGCTCATAACGAAAAGATTGCGGAATGCAGTGCGGAAGCAAAACTTCGAGAAGACCAACTCTGAAGCCATCGGCGCGCTAGGAATTATTCCTCGCAAGAAGCGATCATGTAGGAAGAGCGAGCCGAGGGTGTCGCTCGACCACACAATAAATTTTTGCTTAATCCAAATTTGCAATACCGGTTCGACACTAGAATACTGCGATAGTAATAAGCACGTCGACTGCAGTGTCATTTAGGGTAGTGAGTCAGACATGGGGAGGATATAAGGCGGGTGGAATATGCAGCGACAGGGGGCATTGCAGGGCGGGCGCCGACTTCTTGCGCTGCGGCGCGCCGGTGCCGGCGGCGGCCTGGCTGGGCTGCTGGTGCCTCCATGTAGAGCTGCCGCCGAGCCCAGGCACCGTGCCGCTAACGAAGCGATTGCCTTTGGTGACATCTTTTGCAATAACGACTGCGCGAATCGACGGTATCTCGTAAGGAAAGAAAGAGCAGCAGCTGCCGCCGAGCCCAGGCGCCGTGCCTAACACGCAGAAGGTCCCCGGTTCGATTGCGGGCGGAAACCCGTTTTCGTCGCACTCAGCAAGACACTTGCTACGATCTCTGCAGTGACCACTTAAATCAACTTCAAACGTTCCACCAGCAGGGTGCACATGGCTCAAATGAAACATGAAACTGTTTCAGAACTGGTTGTCGGATTTTAGCGCTGACTTGGAGGCCTGGAAATGCGCGAAACAGCCGCCGCCATGCGATTTGTTACCACACCGTTGTACAAAACGCAAGGGCTCGTCCGGGATTTGAACCCGGGACCTCCTGCACCCGAAGCAGGAATCATACCCCTAGACCAACGAGCCTGTCCGTTCCGAAAACGCACTGCATGTGAATGACGCCACCTTTGATGGTCTCACCCTGTAGGGCTGCAGCTCACCCAGCGTTCTCCCTGTCTGTCGCGGTTGGATTGTTTTCATCGACGTCTTTTACTATAGGAACTTCACGAATCGGAGGGAGCTCGTAGCCGATGCCCTTGCTAACACAGAAGAAAAACTGTTGCTATTACGAGTCTCCGGGTGGTACACGAAAAGAACCGTCGTTTCCGTGGTGTAGCGGTTATCACGTCTGCTTTACACGCAGAAGGTCCCCGGTTCGATCCCGGGCGGGAACACAACAATTTTAATCTATATTTCGGATTTCATTTCCGAGATGACCTCACGTCTGCGTATGCAGAGACAAGCAATGTCGTATGCTAGACGGATAGGGCGTCATTTTACTGTCAAATACTGTTGCTCTCTTATTGCACCGGTATTTGGTAACTGGGAACGCCCCTAGCTCCATTATGGCTGGCAAAATTTATAATCCGGTTCTTCAGGGCTACTTCAAGTGCGCTTGCTACTGGCTTTCCTGAGCTCACCCTACTCGCCTTGTCACAGCTCTGTCAAAGTGTGATGCTAACTAATAATGAGAAACTCTTGGCCACTCTCAATCTTACATGCCACCACCCCTTTGTTGTTGCCGTCGTTAGTAAGATGAGGGTAGACTGTCGCACAATTAAGCTTAATCTCCACTCACGGTGCACATATTCCGCAAAGACAACCTTGTTTTCCGTTGCATGCAAAATTACCGTCTGCGTTTCTACCGAATTCCACCTACGTACTTTACTGGTGCCGCATTCTTGTTATATCCACGTGCTATAACAGGCGTCTACTCTTCATTGAGGAGCTGCAACCGGGGCTGAGTTCCACCTACTCTTCAGCACGGTCAAAATGGCAGGGCTCGTCCGGGATTTGAACCCGGGACCTCCTGCACCCAAAGCAGGAATCATACCCCTTTTTTTTTTTTTTTTTGTTTTTTTTTTTCACAACACAACATTATATTCATGGTTCAATACATGTTTTGAAATTAAATTTACTGTACTTCAACTGAGATGTATGTTGGCCTCATCTTTAACTATATACATTTGTTATTGCATGGTAATGTAATTACCGTAGCTCATCTTGATTATACACCTACTGTGTAGTGTTGTCTTTTGCACATTATTAGCACTTTAAGATCTGTTACTTCTTACATCTCTTCTACCTTGATATGTTTTGTTTTAAAAATACGGACAGTGTTATCTGCACCACCTGACACCACAAGATCAGGTCTTGACCAATCACAGCATAGCACCTTGTCTTCATGTCCACTCATATCATACAAAGGTGCCTTTGGACTTCTTGTGTCCCAAAGCTTCATATCCTGATCATAGCTTCCAGATACAAAAAGGTGTTCATCAGTTTTAGACCAACGTACACTCTGCACCCATTGTGTGTGTGAGGTAAATGTGTTTTTGATTAAGGAACCCTCTTTTGACCTCGGGTCATATAAACGCACATGCCTGGCAGCTGAGGCTGTTACAAGTGTTCTGTTCAACGGGGACCAATCAGCATCAAAAAATGGCTTGTTCCCAACAAGTTCAGTTTTAATGCCACCAAGTTCAGCATCCCATGTTCTTAATGTGTGATCCCAAGAGGAAGTGCATATTTCACTGGAGTCAATCCACAAGGCAGAAGAAATGCACTCTTTATGGCCTTTTAAAGTAAGTACAGGAGTCCTAATTTGTGATTTTCCATGTTCTCCTTTAAACCTCTTAGTGGATGAAATGCCATCTGTATGCGTTTGCTCCTCCAGTGAAGCTGACCAAATCTTCAGCATTGCATCCCAACCTCCAGTTGCTAAAAGAACAGCATTTGGGCTCACTCCAATGCATTCCACAGACCTTTCATGTCCGCGACAAATGTGAATACATTCAACAGAATTGTTTGAGACATTCCATTCCCATATCATAGCAGTCTGATCTTGAGATGCACTGACAAATGATGCTCGATTGTCATCAAGTGAAATCCATGAGAGAGCTTTTACTGGTCCTGTGTGCCCAGGTATTGTTAATTTGTGTTTTCCTTTGCTTGTCCATATGTGCAAAGTGTTGTCATAGCAACCTGAGAGAATCCATTTATTTTTAATTTGTACAGCGGAAACCCAGTCGTCGTGTAGAAGACAGTCCTTCGGTTCTGGCGCTGGGAAGCGTTCCACATACTCTATGTCAACTGTGCCTTCACTAGATATAACTCTTTCTTCAAGATGTTCCAGAAGCGAAACACGAAGGAATTCCCCGGATAGCAAGAAATCGAACTCTACATCATGCCACTCTGACGTCCTGTTTTCTCTTAGTAGCTCGTTGACCAATGCGTTTAGTTCGACGCCTGTTACATTGGAAGCAACAGAGAACGGCGTGTCTGGAACTGCATACTGACTTTGTTTCGTAAACAACCGTACTTGCAGCTCCGCCACAGCCATCATTTAAACCACTAACAAACCAATGCAAAGACTTTCGTGATAGACCAACGAGCCACCTGCCTGGAGCAGTCAAGTTAATCCCAGGTAGTGGACCTCACAGGGAACACAAACTTTTACGTGAATTCGCAAGATAAACGCTTTCTGCAGGCAGCACTCACCACTGATGAGAAGAATATTAAAGGCAACGAATAAAAAGCGAAATAACTTCATCGAACACTGCTTATGAACAGCCGGCAGTGCCTCAGTTTCGGTATGTGGTTTCTCAGGGTTAAGAGAAGGCGAATGCACTAAACAAAAGAACATCGGGAAACCAAGCACCAACTCATAACGAAAAGATTGCACAATATACTGCAAGTAAAATTTACAGAAGACGGATACTGAAGACGCCGCACACAAAAGAATTATTCTATGCAGTAACGATTATCTAGGAAGCGTAAATTGCATGTGCTGCTCCACCACACAACTTCTTTTGATACTGTTTTACTTATTCTAAATTTTCATTGCCTGATCGTCCCTAGAATACTGTGTGGTATCAACTGGTTTCCAACAGCGATAGTAGTAAGTAAATCGACTACAAAGTCTTTCAAAGTAGGTCAGACACCAAAAAAAAAAAAAAAAAAAAAAAAACGGAGCTGCGCGTAGCTCATGTCATTCTGCTTTCAAAGGTGAATCAGCGGCTGGGAGTAGTGGCGTACTCCTGTAATCCAAGCTACTGGGAGGCTGTTGTGTGGGAGAGATCTGGAAACAACTACAGATTCGGCCGTTCCATGAGCTCAGGAATGGCCGCGATGCCTTCATCGAGCTCTGCAGATCGACATATGACAGCGTGGAAATTTCGCCGAGCGGTGGCTAAGGGTTTAGAGAAGCCAAACGCACTAAACACAAGAAAGTCGGGAAACCGAAGCTCATAACGAAAAGATTGCGGAATGCAGTGCGGAAGCAAAACTTCGAGAAGACCAACTCTGAAGCCATCGGCGCGCTAGGAATTATTCCTCGCAAGAAGCGATCATGTAGGAAGAGCGAGCCGAGGGTGTCGCTCGACCACACAATAAATTTTTGCTTAATCCAAATTTGCAATACCGGTTCGACACTAGAATACTGCGATAGTAATAAGCACGTCGACTGCAGTGTCATTTAGGGTAGTGAGTCAGACATGGGGAGGATATAAGGCGGGTGGAATATGCAGCGGCAGGGGGCATTGCAGGGCGGGCGCCGACTTCTTGCGCTGCGGCGCGCCGGTGCCGGCGGCGGCCTGGCTGGGCTGCTGGTGCCTCCATGTAGAGCTGCCGCCGAGCCCAGGCACCGTGCCGCTAACGAAGCGATTGCCTTTGGTGACATCTTTTGCAATAACGACTGCGCGAATCGACGGTATCTCGTAAGGAAAGAAAGAGCAGCAGCTGCCGCCGAGCCCAGGCGCCGTGCCTAACACGCAGAAGGTCCCCGGTTCGATTGCGGGCGGAAACCCGTTTTCGTCGCACTCAGCAAGACACTTGCTACGATCTCTGCAGTGACCACTTAAATCAACTTCAAACGTTCCACCAGCAGGGTGCACATGGCTCAAATGAAACATGAAACTGTTTCAGAACTGGTTGTCGGATTTTAGCGCTGACTTGGAGGCCTGGAAATGCGCGAAACAGCCGCCGCCATGCGATTTGTTACCACACCGTTGTACAAAACGCAAGGGCTCGTCCGGGATTTGAACCCGGGACCTCCTGCACCCGAAGCAGGAATCATACCCCTAGACCAACGAGCCTGTCCGTTCCGAAAACGCACTGCATGTGAATGACGCCACCTTTGATGGTCTCACCCTGTAGGGCTGCAGCTCACCCAGCGTTCTCCCTGTCTGTCGCGGTTGGATTGTTTTCATCGACGTCTTTTACTATAGGAACTTCACGAATCGGAGGGAGCTCGTAGCCGATGCCCTTGCTAACACAGAAGAAAAACTGTTGCTATTACGAGTCTCCGGGTGGTACACGAAAAGAACCGTCGTTTCCGTGGTGTAGCGGTTATCACGTCTGCTTTACACGCAGAAGGTCCCCGGTTCGATCCCGGGCGGGAACACAACAATTTTAATCTATATTTCGGATTTCATTTCCGAGATGACCTCACGTCCGCGTATGCAGAGACAAGCAATGTCGTATGCTAGACGGATAGGGCGTCATTTTACTGTCAAATACTGTTGCTCTCTTATTGCACCGGTATTTGGTAACTGGGAACGCCCCTAGCTCCATTATGGCTGGCAAAATTTATAATCCGGTTCTTCAGGGCTACTTCAAGTGCGCTTGCTACTGGCTTTCCTGAGCTCACCCTACTCGCCTTGTCACAGCTCTGTCAAAGTGTGATGCTAACTAATAATGAGAAACTCTTGGCCACTCTCAATCTTACATGCCACCACCCCTTTGTTGTTGCCGTCGTTAGTAAGATGAGGGTAGACTGTCGCACAATTAAGCTTAATCTCCACTCACGGTGCACATATTCCGCAAAGACAACCTTGTTTTCCGTTGCATGCAAAATTACCGTCTGCGTTTCTACCGAATTCCACCTACGTACTTTACTGGTGCCGCATTCTTGTTATATCCACGTGCTATAACAGGCGTCTACTCTTCATTGAGGAGCTGCAACCGGGGCTGAGTTCCACCTACTCTTCAGCACGGTCAAAATGGCAGGGCTCGTCCGGGATTTGAACCCGGGACCTCCTGCACCCAAAGCAGGAATCATACCCCTAGACCAACGAGCCACCTGCCTGGAGCAGTCAAGTTAATCCCAGGTAGTGGACCTCACAGGGAACACAAACTTTTACGTGAATTCGCAAGATAAACGCTTTCTGCAGGCAGCACTCACCACTGATGAGAAGAATATTAAAGGCAACGAATAAAAAGCGAAATAACTTCATCGAACACTGCTTATGAACAGCCGGCAGTGCCTCAGTTTCGGTATGTGGTTTCTCAGGGTTAAGAGAAGGCGAATGCACTAAACAAAAGAACATCGGGAAACCAAGCACCAACTCATAACGAAAAGATTGCACAATATACTGCAAGTAAAATTTACAGAAGACGGATACTGAAGACGCCGCACACAAAAGAATTATTCTATGCAGTAACGATTATCTAGGAAGCGTAAATTGCATGTGCTGCTCCACCACACAACTTCTTTTGATACTGTTTTACTTATTCTAAATTTTCATTGCCTGATCGTCCCTAGAATACTGTGTGGTATCAACTGGTTTCCAACAGCGATAGTAGTAAGTAAATCGACTACAAAGTCTTTCAAAGTAGGTCAGACACCAAAAAAAAAAAAAAAAAAAAAAAAAACGGAGCTGCGCGTAGCTCATGTCATTCTGCTTTCAAAGGTGAATCAGCGGCTGGGAGTAGTGGCGTACTCCTGTAATCCAAGCTACTGGGAGGCTGTTGTGTGGGAGAGATCTGGAAACAACTACAGATTCGGCCGTTCCATGAGCTCAGGAATGGCCGCGATGCCTTCATCGAGCTCTGCAGATCGACATATGACAGCGTGGAAATTTCGCCGAGCGGTGGCTAAGGGTTTAGAGAAGCCAAACGCACTAAACACAAGAAAGTCGGGAAACCGAAGCTCATAACGAAAAGATTGCGGAATGCAGTGCGGAAGCAAAACTTCGAGAAGACCAACTCTGAAGCCATCGGCGCGCTAGGAATTATTCCTCGCAAGAAGCGATCATGTAGGAAGAGCGAGCCGAGGGTGTCGCTCGACCACACAATAAATTTTTGCTTAATCCAAATTTGCAATACCGGTTCGACACTAGAATACTGCGATAGTAATAAGCACGTCGACTGCAGTGTCATTTAGGGTAGTGAGTCAGACATGGGGAGGATATAAGGCGGGTGGAATATGCAGCGACAGGGGGCATTGCAGGGCGGGCGCCGACTTCTTGCGCTGCGGCGCGCCGGTGCCGGCGGCGGCCTGGCTGGGCTGCTGGTGCCTCCATGTAGAGCTGCCGCCGAGCCCAGGCACCGTGCCGCTAACGAAGCGATTGCCTTTGGTGACATCTTTTGCAATAACGACTGCGCGAATCGACGGTATCTCGTAAGGAAAGAAAGAGCAGCAGCTGCCGCCGAGCCCAGGCGCCGTGCCTAACACGCAGAAGGTCCCCGGTTCGATTGCGGGCGGAAACCCGTTTTCGTCGCACTCAGCAAGACACTTGCTACGATCTCTGCAGTGACCACTTAAATCAACTTCAAACGTTCCACCAGCAGGGTGCACATGGCTCAAATGAAACATGAAACTGTTTCAGAACTGGTTGTCGGATTTTAGCGCTGACTTGGAGGCCTGGAAATGCGCGAAACAGCCGCCGCCATGCGATTTGTTACCACACCGTTGTACAAAACGCAAGGGCTCGTCCGGGATTTGAACCCGGGACCTCCTGCACCCGAAGCAGGAATCATACCCCTAGACCAACGAGCCTGTCCGTTCCGAAAACGCACTGCATGTGAATGACGCCACCTTTGATGGTCTCACCCTGTAGGGCTGCAGCTCACCCAGCGTTCTCCCTGTCTGTCGCGGTTGGATTGTTTTCATCGACGTCTTTTACTATAGGAACTTCACGAATCGGAGGGAGCTCGTAGCCGATGCCCTTGCTAACACAGAAGAAAAACTGTTGCTATTACGAGTCTCCGGGTGGTACACGAAAAGAACCGTCGTTTCCGTGGTGTAGCGGTTATCACGTCTGCTTTACACGCAGAAGGTCCCCGGTTCGATCCCGGGCGGGAACACAACAATTTTAATCTATATTTCGGATTTCATTTCCGAGATGACCTCACGTCTGCGTATGCAGAGACAAGCAATGTCGTATGCTAGACGGATAGGGCGTCATTTTACTGTCAAATACTGTTGCTCTCTTATTGCACCGGTATTTGGTAACTGGGAACGCCCCTAGCTCCATTATGGCTGGCAAAATTTATAATCCGGTTCTTCAGGGCTACTTCAAGTGCGCTTGCTACTGGCTTTCCTGAGCTCACCCTACTCGCCTTGTCACAGCTCTGTCAAAGTGTGATGCTAACTAATAATGAGAAACTCTTGGCCACTCTCAATCTTACATGCCACCACCCCTTTGTTGTTGCCGTCGTTAGTAAGATGAGGGTAGACTGTCGCACAATTAAGCTTAATCTCCACTCACGGTGCACATATTCCGCAAAGACAACCTTGTTTTCCGTTGCATGCAAAATTACCGTCTGCGTTTCTACCGAATTCCACCTACGTACTTTACTGGTGCCGCATTCTTGTTATATCCACGTGCTATAACAGGCGTCTACTCTTCATTGAGGAGCTGCAACCGGGGCTGAGTTCCACCTACTCTTCAGCACGGTCAAAATGGCAGGGCTCGTCCGGGATTTGAACCCGGGACCTCCTGCACCCAAAGCAGGAATCATACCCCTTTTTTTTTTTTTTTTTGTTTTTTTTTTTCACAACACAACATTATATTCATGGTTCAATACATGTTTTGAAATTAAATTTACTGTACTTCAACTGAGATGTATGTTGGCCTCATCTTTAACTATATACATTTGTTATTGCATGGTAATGTAATTACCGTAGCTCATCTTGATTATACACCTACTGTGTAGTGTTGTCTTTTGCACATTATTAGCACTTTAAGATCTGTTACTTCTTACATCTCTTCTACCTTGATATGTTTTGTTTTAAAAATACGGACAGTGTTATCTGCACCACCTGACACCACAAGATCAGGTCTTGACCAATCACAGCATAGCACCTTGTCTTCATGTCCACTCATATCATACAAAGGTGCCTTTGGACTTCTTGTGTCCCAAAGCTTCATATCCTGATCATAGCTTCCAGATACAAAAAGGTGTTCATCAGTTTTAGACCAACGTACACTCTGCACCCATTGTGTGTGTGAGGTAAATGTGTTTTTGATTAAGGAACCCTCTTTTGACCTCGGGTCATATAAACGCACATGCCTGGCAGCTGAGGCTGTTACAAGTGTTCTGTTCAACGGGGACCAATCAGCATCAAAAAATGGCTTGTTCCCAACAAGTTCAGTTTTAATGCCACCAAGTTCAGCATCCCATGTTCTTAATGTGTGATCCCAAGAGGAAGTGCATATTTCACTGGAGTCAATCCACAAGGCAGAAGAAATGCACTCTTTATGGCCTTTTAAAGTAAGTACAGGAGTCCTAATTTGTGATTTTCCATGTTCTCCTTTAAACCTCTTAGTGGATGAAATGCCATCTGTATGCGTTTGCTCCTCCAGTGAAGCTGACCAAATCTTCAGCATTGCATCCCAACCTCCAGTTGCTAAAAGAACAGCATTTGGGCTCACTCCAATGCATTCCACAGACCTTTCATGTCCGCGACAAATGTGAATACATTCAACAGAATTGTTTGAGACATTCCATTCCCATATCATAGCAGTCTGATCTTGAGATGCACTGACAAATGATGCTCGATTGTCATCAAGTGAAATCCATGAGAGAGCTTTTACTGGTCCTGTGTGCCCAGGTATTGTTAATTTGTGTTTTCCTTTGCTTGTCCATATGTGCAAAGTGTTGTCATAGCAACCTGAGAGAATCCATTTATTTTTAATTTGTACAGCGGAAACCCAGTCGTCGTGTAGAAGACAGTCCTTCGGTTCTGGCGCTGGGAAGCGTTCCACATACTCTATGTCAACTGTGCCTTCACTAGATATAACTCTTTCTTCAAGATGTTCCAGAAGCGAAACACGAAGGAATTCCCCGGATAGCAAGAAATCGAACTCTACATCATGCCACTCTGACGTCCTGTTTTCTCTTAGTAGCTCGTTGACCAATGCGTTTAGTTCGACGCCTGTTACATTGGAAGCAACAGAGAACGGCGTGTCTGGAACTGCATACTGACTTTGTTTCGTAAACAACCGTACTTGCAGCTCCGCCACAGCCATCATTTAAACCACTAACAAACCAATGCAAAGACTTTCGTGATAGACCAACGAGCCACCTGCCTGGAGCAGTCAAGTTAATCCCAGGTAGTGGACCTCACAGGGAACACAAACTTTTACGTGAATTCGCAAGATAAACGCTTTCTGCAGGCAGCACTCACCACTGATGAGAAGAATATTAAAGGCAACGAATAAAAAGCGAAATAACTTCATCGAACACTGCTTATGAACAGCCGGCAGTGCCTCAGTTTCGGTATGTGGTTTCTCAGGGTTAAGAGAAGGCGAATGCACTAAACAAAAGAACATCGGGAAACCAAGCACCAACTCATAACGAAAAGATTGCACAATATACTGCAAGTAAAATTTACAGAAGACGGATACTGAAGACGCCGCACACAAAAGAATTATTCTATGCAGTAACGATTATCTAGGAAGCGTAAATTGCATGTGCTGCTCCACCACACAACTTCTTTTGATACTGTTTTACTTATTCTAAATTTTCATTGCCTGATCGTCCCTAGAATACTGTGTGGTATCAACTGGTTTCCAACAGCGATAGTAGTAAGTAAATCGACTACAAAGTCTTTCAAAGTAGGTCAGACACCAAAAAAAAAAAAAAAAAAAAAAAAAACGGAGCTGCGCGTAGCTCATGTCATTCTGCTTTCAAAGGTGAATCAGCGGCTGGGAGTAGTGGCGTACTCCTGTAATCCAAGCTACTGGGAGGCTGTTGTGTGGGAGAGATCTGGAAACAACTACAGATTCGGCCGTTCCATGAGCTCAGGAATGGCCGCGATGCCTTCATCGAGCTCTGCAGATCGACATATGACAGCGTGGAAATTTCGCCGAGCGGTGGCTAAGGGTTTAGAGAAGCCAAACGCACTAAACACAAGAAAGTCGGGAAACCGAAGCTCATAACGAAAAGATTGCGGAATGCAGTGCGGAAGCAAAACTTCGAGAAGACCAACTCTGAAGCCATCGGCGCGCTAGGAATTATTCCTCGCAAGAAGCGATCATGTAGGAAGAGCGAGCCGAGGGTGTCGCTCGACCACACAATAAATTTTTGCTTAATCCAAATTTGCAATACCGGTTCGACACTAGAATACTGCGATAGTAATAAGCACGTCGACTGCAGTGTCATTTAGGGTAGTGAGTCAGACATGGGGAGGATATAAGGCGGGTGGAATATGCAGCGGCAGGGGGCATTGCAGGGCGGGCGCCGACTTCTTGCGCTGCGGCGCGCCGGTGCCGGCGGCGGCCTGGCTGGGCTGCTGGTGCCTCCATGTAGAGCTGCCGCCGAGCCCAGGCACCGTGCCGCTAACGAAGCGATTGCCTTTGGTGACATCTTTTGCAATAACGACTGCGCGAATCGACGGTATCTCGTAAGGAAAGAAAGAGCAGCAGCTGCCGCCGAGCCCAGGCGCCGTGCCTAACACGCAGAAGGTCCCCGGTTCGATTGCGGGCGGAAACCCGTTTTCGTCGCACTCAGCAAGACACTTGCTACGATCTCTGCAGTGACCACTTAAATCAACTTCAAACGTTCCACCAGCAGGGTGCACATGGCTCAAATGAAACATGAAACTGTTTCAGAACTGGTTGTCGGATTTTAGCGCTGACTTGGAGGCCTGGAAATGCGCGAAACAGCCGCCGCCATGCGATTTGTTACCACACCGTTGTACAAAACGCAAGGGCTCGTCCGGGATTTGAACCCGGGACCTCCTGCACCCGAAGCAGGAATCATACCCCTAGACCAACGAGCCTGTCCGTTCCGAAAACGCACTGCATGTGAATGACGCCACCTTTGATGGTCTCACCCTGTAGGGCTGCAGCTCACCCAGCGTTCTCCCTGTCTGTCGCGGTTGGATTGTTTTCATCGACGTCTTTTACTATAGGAACTTCACGAATCGGAGGGAGCTCGTAGCCGATGCCCTTGCTAACACAGAAGAAAAACTGTTGCTATTACGAGTCTCCGGGTGGTACACGAAAAGAACCGTCGTTTCCGTGGTGTAGCGGTTATCACGTCTGCTTTACACGCAGAAGGTCCCCGGTTCGATCCCGGGCGGGAACACAACAATTTTAATCTATATTTCGGATTTCATTTCCGAGATGACCTCACGTCCGCGTATGCAGAGACAAGCAATGTCGTATGCTAGACGGATAGGGCGTCATTTTACTGTCAAATACTGTTGCTCTCTTATTGCACCGGTATTTGGTAACTGGGAACGCCCCTAGCTCCATTATGGCTGGCAAAATTTATAATCCGGTTCTTCAGGGCTACTTCAAGTGCGCTTGCTACTGGCTTTCCTGAGCTCACCCTACTCGCCTTGTCACAGCTCTGTCAAAGTGTGATGCTAACTAATAATGAGAAACTCTTGGCCACTCTCAATCTTACATGCCACCACCCCTTTGTTGTTGCCGTCGTTAGTAAGATGAGGGTAGACTGTCGCACAATTAAGCTTAATCTCCACTCACGGTGCACATATTCCGCAAAGACAACCTTGTTTTCCGTTGCATGCAAAATTACCGTCTGCGTTTCTACCGAATTCCACCTACGTACTTTACTGGTGCCGCATTCTTGTTATATCCACGTGCTATAACAGGCGTCTACTCTTCATTGAGGAGCTGCAACCGGGGCTGAGTTCCACCTACTCTTCAGCACGGTCAAAATGGCAGGGCTCGTCCGGGATTTGAACCCGGGACCTCCTGCACCCAAAGCAGGAATCATACCCCTAGACCAACGAGCCACCTGCCTGGAGCAGTCAAGTTAATCCCAGGTAGTGGACCTCACAGGGAACACAAACTTTTACGTGAATTCGCAAGATAAACGCTTTCTGCAGGCAGCACTCACCACTGATGAGAAGAATATTAAAGGCAACGAATAAAAAGCGAAATAACTTCATCGAACACTGCTTATGAACAGCCGGCAGTGCCTCAGTTTCGGTATGTGGTTTCTCAGGGTTAAGAGAAGGCGAATGCACTAAACAAAAGAACATCGGGAAACCAAGCACCAACTCATAACGAAAAGATTGCACAATATACTGCAAGTAAAATTTACAGAAGACGGATACTGAAGACGCCGCACACAAAAGAATTATTCTATGCAGTAACGATTATCTAGGAAGCGTAAATTGCATGTGCTGCTCCACCACACAACTTCTTTTGATACTGTTTTACTTATTCTAAATTTTCATTGCCTGATCGTCCCTAGAATACTGTGTGGTATCAACTGGTTTCCAACAGCGATAGTAGTAAGTAAATCGACTACAAAGTCTTTCAAAGTAGGCCAGACACCAAAAAAAAAAAAAAAAAAAAAAAAAACGGAGCTGCGCGTAGCTCATGTCATTCTGCTTTCAAAGGTGAATCAGCGGCTGGGAGTAGTGGCGTACTCCTGTAATCCAAGCTACTGGGAGGCTGTTGTGTGGGAGAGATCTGGAAACAACTACAGATTCGGCCGTTCCATGAGCTCAGGAATGGCCGCGATGCCTTCATCGAGCTCTGCAGATCGACATATGACAGCGTGGAAATTTCGCCGAGCGGTGGCTAAGGGTTTAGAGAAGCCAAACGCACTAAACACAAGAAAGTCGGGAAACCGAAGCTCATAACGAAAAGATTGCGGAATGCAGTGCGGAAGCAAAACTTCGAGAAGACCAACTCTGAAGCCATCGGCGCGCTAGGAATTATTCCTCGCAAGAAGCGATCATGTAGGAAGAGCGAGCCGAGGGTGTCGCTCGACCACACAATAAATTTTTGCTTAATCCAAATTTGCAATACCGGTTCGACACTAGAATACTGCGATAGTAATAAGCACGTCGACTGCAGTGTCATTTAGGGTAGTGAGTCAGACATGGGGAGGATATAAGGCGGGTGGAATATGCAGCGGCAGGGGGCATTGCAGGGCGGGCGCCGACTTCTTGCGCTGCGGCGCGCCGGTGCCGGCGGCGGCCTGGCTGGGCTGCTGGTGCCTCCATGTAGAGCTGCCGCCGAGCCCAGGCACCGTGCCGCTAACGAAGCGATTGCCTTTGGTGACATCTTTTGCAATAACGACTGCGCGAATCGACGGTATCTCGTAAGGAAAGAAAGAGCAGCAGCTGCCGCCGAGCCCAGGCGCCGTGCCTAACACGCAGAAGGTCCCCGGTTCGATTGCGGGCGGAAACCCGTTTTCGTCGCACTCAGCAAGACACTTGCTACGATCTCTGCAGTGACCACTTAAATCAACTTCAAACGTTCCACCAGCAGGGTGCACATGGCTCAAATGAAACATGAAACTGTTTCAGAACTGGTTGTCGGATTTTAGCGCTGACTTGGAGGCCTGGAAATGCGCGAAACAGCCGCCGCCATGCGATTTGTTACCACACCGTTGTACAAAACGCAAGGGCTCGTCCGGGATTTGAACCCGGGACCTCCTGCACCCGAAGCAGGAATCATACCCCTAGACCAACGAGCCTGTCCGTTCCGAAAACGCACTGCATGTGAATGACGCCACCTTTGATGGTCTCACCCTGTAGGGCTGCAGCTCACCCAGCGTTCTCCCTGTCTGTCGCGGTTGGATTGTTTTCATCGACGTCTTTTACTATAGGAACTTCACGAATCGGAGGGAGCTCGTAGCCGATGCCCTTGCTAACACAGAAGAAAAACTGTTGCTATTACGAGTCTCCGGGTGGTACACGAAAAGAACCGTCGTTTCCGTGGTGTAGCGGTTATCACGTCTGCTTTACACGCAGAAGGTCCCCGGTTCGATCCCGGGCGGGAACACAACAATTTTAATCTATATTTCGGATTTCATTTCCGAGATGACCTCACGTCCGCGTATGCAGAGACAAGCAATGTCGTATGCTAGACGGATAGGGCGTCATTTTACTGTCAAATACTGTTGCTCTCTTATTGCACCGGTATTTGGTAACTGGGAACGCCCCTAGCTCCATTATGGCTGGCAAAATTTATAATCCGGTTCTTCAGGGCTACTTCAAGTGCGCTTGCTACTGGCTTTCCTGAGCTCACCCTACTCGCCTTGTCACAGCTCTGTCAAAGTGTGATGCTAACTAATAATGAGAAACTCTTGGCCACTCTCAATCTTACATGCCACCACCCCTTTGTTGTTGCCGTCGTTAGTAAGATGAGGGTAGACTGTCGCACAATTAAGCTTAATCTCCACTCACGGTGCACATATTCCGCAAAGACAACCTTGTTTTCCGTTGCATGCAAAATTACCGTCTGCGTTTCTACCGAATTCCACCTACGTACTTTACTGGTGCCGCATTCTTGTTATATCCACGTGCTATAACAGGCGTCTACTCTTCATTGAGGAGCTGCAACCGGGGCTGAGTTCCACCTACTCTTCAGCACGGTCAAAATGGCAGGGCTCGTCCGGGATTTGAACCCGGGACCTCCTGCACCCAAAGCAGGAATCATACCCCTAGACCAACGAGCCACCTGCCTGGAGCAGTCAAGTTAATCCCAGGTAGTGGACCTCACAGGGAACACAAACTTTTACGTGAATTCGCAAGATAAACGCTTTCTGCAGGCAGCACTCACCACTGATGAGAAGAATATTAAAGGCAACGAATAAAAAGCGAAATAACTTCATCGAACACTGCTTATGAACAGCCGGCAGTGCCTCAGTTTCGGTATGTGGTTTCTCAGGGTTAAGAGAAGGCGAATGCACTAAACAAAAGAACATCGGGAAACCAAGCACCAACTCATAACGAAAAGATTGCACAATATACTGCAAGTAAAATTTACAGAAGACGGATACTGAAGACGCCGCACACAAAAGAATTATTCTATGCAGTAACGATTATCTAGGAAGCGTAAATTGCATGTGCTGCTCCACCACACAACTTCTTTTGATACTGTTTTACTTATTCTAAATTTTCATTGCCTGATCGTCCCTAGAATACTGTGTGGTATCAACTGGTTTCCAACAGCGATAGTAGTAAGTAAATCGACTACAAAGTCTTTCAAAGTAGGTCAGACACCAAAAAAAAAAAAAAAAAAAAAAAAACGGAGCTGCGCGTAGCTCATGTCATTCTGCTTTCAAAGGTGAATCAGCGGCTGGGAGTAGTGGCGTACTCCTGTAATCCAAGCTACTGGGAGGCTGTTGTGTGGGAGAGATCTGGAAACAACTACAGATTCGGCCGTTCCATGAGCTCAGGAATGGCCGCGATGCCTTCATCGAGCTCTGCAGATCGACATATGACAGCGTGGAAATTTCGCCGAGCGGTGGCTAAGGGTTTAGAGAAGCCAAACGCACTAAACACAAGAAAGTCGGGAAACCGAAGCTCATAACGAAAAGATTGCGGAATGCAGTGCGGAAGCAAAACTTCGAGAAGACCAACTCTGAAGCCATCGGCGCGCTAGGAATTATTCCTCGCAAGAAGCGATCATGTAGGAAGAGCGAGCCGAGGGTGTCGCTCGACCACACAATAAATTTTTGCTTAATCCAAATTTGCAATACCGGTTCGACACTAGAATACTGCGATAGTAATAAGCACGTCGACTGCAGTGTCATTTAGGGTAGTGAGTCAGACATGGGGAGGATATAAGGCGGGTGGAATATGCAGCGGCAGGGGGCATTGCAGGGCGGGCGCCGACTTCTTGCGCTGCGGCGCGCCGGTGCCGGCGGCGGCCTGGCTGGGCTGCTGGTGCCTCCATGTAGAGCTGCCGCCGAGCCCAGGCACCGTGCCGCTAACGAAGCGATTGCCTTTGGTGACATCTTTTGCAATAACGACTGCGCGAATCGACGGTATCTCGTAAGGAAAGAAAGAGCAGCAGCTGCCGCCGAGCCCAGGCGCCGTGCCTAACACGCAGAAGGTCCCCGGTTCGATTGCGGGCGGAAACCCGTTTTCGTCGCACTCAGCAAGACACTTGCTACGATCTCTGCAGTGACCACTTAAATCAACTTCAAACGTTCCACCAGCAGGGTGCACATGGCTCAAATGAAACATGAAACTGTTTCAGAACTGGTTGTCGGATTTTAGCGCTGACTTGGAGGCCTGGAAATGCGCGAAACAGCCGCCGCCATGCGATTTGTTACCACACCGTTGTACAAAACGCAAGGGCTCGTCCGGGATTTGAACCCGGGACCTCCTGCACCCGAAGCAGGAATCATACCCCTAGACCAACGAGCCTGTCCGTTCCGAAAACGCACTGCATGTGAATGACGCCACCTTTGATGGTCTCACCCTGTAGGGCTGCAGCTCACCCAGCGTTCTCCCTGTCTGTCGCGGTTGGATTGTTTTCATCGACGTCTTTTACTATAGGAACTTCACGAATCGGAGGGAGCTCGTAGCCGATGCCCTTGCTAACACAGAAGAAAAACTGTTGCTATTACGAGTCTCCGGGTGGTACACGAAAAGAACCGTCGTTTCCGTGGTGTAGCGGTTATCACGTCTGCTTTACACGCAGAAGGTCCCCGGTTCGATCCCGGGCGGGAACACAACAATTTTAATCTATATTTCGGATTTCATTTCCGAGATGACCTCACGTCCGCGTATGCAGAGACAAGCAATGTCGTATGCTAGACGGATAGGGCGTCATTTTACTGTCAAATACTGTTGCTCTCTTATTGCACCGGTATTTGGTAACTGGGAACGCCCCTAGCTCCATTATGGCTGGCAAAATTTATAATCCGGTTCTTCAGGGCTACTTCAAGTGCGCTTGCTACTGGCTTTCCTGAGCTCACCCTACTCGCCTTGTCACAGCTCTGTCAAAGTGTGATGCTAACTAATAATGAGAAACTCTTGGCCACTCTCAATCTTACATGCCACCACCCCTTTGTTGTTGCCGTCGTTAGTAAGATGAGGGTAGACTGTCGCACAATTAAGCTTAATCTCCACTCACGGTGCACATATTCCGCAAAGACAACCTTGTTTTCCGTTGCATGCAAAATTACCGTCTGCGTTTCTACCGAATTCCACCTACGTACTTTACTGGTGCCGCATTCTTGTTATATCCACGTGCTATAACAGGCGTCTACTCTTCATTGAGGAGCTGCAACCGGGGCTGAGTTCCACCTACTCTTCAGCACGGTCAAAATGGCAGGGCTCGTCCGGGATTTGAACCCGGGACCTCCTGCACCCAAAGCAGGAATCATACCCCTAGACCAACGAGCCACCTGCCTGGAGCAGTCAAGTTAATCCCAGGTAGTGGACCTCACAGGGAACACAAACTTTTACGTGAATTCGCAAGATAAACGCTTTCTGCAGGCAGCACTCACCACTGATGAGAAGAATATTAAAGGCAACGAATAAAAAGCGAAATAACTTCATCGAACACTGCTTATGAACAGCCGGCAGTGCCTCAGTTTCGGTATGTGGTTTCTCAGGGTTAAGAGAAGGCGAATGCACTAAACAAAAGAACATCGGGAAACCAAGCACCAACTCATAACGAAAAGATTGCACAATATACTGCAAGTAAAATTTACAGAAGACGGATACTGAAGACGCCGCACACAAAAGAATTATTCTATGCAGTAACGATTATCTAGGAAGCGTAAATTGCATGTGCTGCTCCACCACACAACTTCTTTTGATACTGTTTTACTTATTCTAAATTTTCATTGCCTGATCGTCCCTAGAATACTGTGTGGTATCAACTGGTTTCCAACAGCGATAGTAGTAAGTAAATCGACTACAAAGTCTTTCAAAGTAGGTCAGACACCAAAAAAAAAAAAAAAAAAAAAAAAAACGGAGCTGCGCGTAGCTCATGTCATTCTGCTTTCAAAGGTGAATCAGCGGCTGGGAGTAGTGGCGTACTCCTGTAATCCAAGCTACTGGGAGGCTGTTGTGTGGGAGAGATCTGGAAACAACTACAGATTCGGCCGTTCCATGAGCTCAGGAATGGCCGCGATGCCTTCATCGAGCTCTGCAGATCGACATATGACAGCGTGGAAATTTCGCCGAGCGGTGGCTAAGGGTTTAGAGAAGCCAAACGCACTAAACACAAGAAAGTCGGGAAACCGAAGCTCATAACGAAAAGATTGCGGAATGCAGTGCGGAAGCAAAACTTCGAGAAGACCAACTCTGAAGCCATCGGCGCGCTAGGAATTATTCCTCGCAAGAAGCGATCATGTAGGAAGAGCGAGCCGAGGGTGTCGCTCGACCACACAATAAATTTTTGCTTAATCCAAATTTGCAATACCGGTTCGACACTAGAATACTGCGATAGTAATAAGCACGTCGACTGCAGTGTCATTTAGGGTAGTGAGTCAGACATGGGGAGGATATAAGGCGGGTGGAATATGCAGCGACAGGGGGCATTGCAGGGCGGGCGCCGACTTCTTGCGCTGCGGCGCGCCGGTGCCGGCGGCGGCCTGGCTGGGCTGCTGGTGCCTCCATGTAGAGCTGCCGCCGAGCCCAGGCACCGTGCCGCTAACGAAGCGATTGCCTTTGGTGACATCTTTTGCAATAACGACTGCGCGAATCGACGGTATCTCGTAAGGAAAGAAAGAGCAGCAGCTGCCGCCGAGCCCAGGCGCCGTGCCTAACACGCAGAAGGTCCCCGGTTCGATTGCGGGCGGAAACCCGTTTTCGTCGCACTCAGCAAGACACTTGCTACGATCTCTGCAGTGACCACTTAAATCAACTTCAAACGTTCCACCAGCAGGGTGCACATGGCTCAAATGAAACATGAAACTGTTTCAGAACTGGTTGTCGGATTTTAGCGCTGACTTGGAGGCCTGGAAATGCGCGAAACAGCCGCCGCCATGCGATTTGTTACCACACCGTTGTACAAAACGCAAGGGCTCGTCCGGGATTTGAACCCGGGACCTCCTGCACCCGAAGCAGGAATCATACCCCTAGACCAACGAGCCTGTCCGTTCCGAAAACGCACTGCATGTGAATGACGCCACCTTTGATGGTCTCACCCTGTAGGGCTGCAGCTCACCCAGCGTTCTCCCTGTCTGTCGCGGTTGGATTGTTTTCATCGACGTCTTTTACTATAGGAACTTCACGAATCGGAGGGAGCTCGTAGCCGATGCCCTTGCTAACACAGAAGAAAAACTGTTGCTATTACGAGTCTCCGGGTGGTACACGAAAAGAACCGTCGTTTCCGTGGTGTAGCGGTTATCACGTCTGCTTTACACGCAGAAGGTCCCCGGTTCGATCCCGGGCGGGAACACAACAATTTTAATCTATATTTCGGATTTCATTTCCGAGATGACCTCACGTCCGCGTATGCAGAGACAAGCAATGTCGTATGCTAGACGGATAGGGCGTCATTTTACTGTCAAATACTGTTGCTCTCTTATTGCACCGGTATTTGGTAACTGGGAACGCCCCTAGCTCCATTATGGCTGGCAAAATTTATAATCCGGTTCTTCAGGGCTACTTCAAGTGCGCTTGCTACTGGCTTTCCTGAGCTCACCCTACTCGCCTTGTCACAGCTCTGTCAAAGTGTGATGCTAACTAATAATGAGAAACTCTTGGCCACTCTCAATCTTACATGCCACCACCCCTTTGTTGTTGCCGTCGTTAGTAAGATGAGGGTAGACTGTCGCACAATTAAGCTTAATCTCCACTCACGGTGCACATATTCCGCAAAGACAACCTTGTTTTCCGTTGCATGCAAAATTACCGTCTGCGTTTCTACCGAATTCCACCTACGTACTTTACTGGTGCCGCATTCTTGTTATATCCACGTGCTATAACAGGCGTCTACTCTTCATTGAGGAGCTGCAACCGGGGCTGAGTTCCACCTACTCTTCAGCACGGTCAAAATGGCAGGGCTCGTCCGGGATTTGAACCCGGGACCTCCTGCACCCAAAGCAGGAATCATACCCCTAGACCAACGAGCCACCTGCCTGGAGCAGTCAAGTTAATCCCAGGTAGTGGACCTCACAGGGAACACAAACTTTTACGTGAATTCGCAAGATAAACGCTTTCTGCAGGCAGCACTCACCACTGATGAGAAGAATATTAAAGGCAACGAATAAAAAGCGAAATAACTTCATCGAACACTGCTTATGAACAGCCGGCAGTGCCTCAGTTTCGGTATGTGGTTTCTCAGGGTTAAGAGAAGGCGAATGCACTAAACAAAAGAACATCGGGAAACCAAGCACCAACTCATAACGAAAAGATTGCACAATATACTGCAAGTAAAATTTACAGAAGACGGATACTGAAGACGCCGCACACAAAAGAATTATTCTATGCAGTAACGATTATCTAGGAAGCGTAAATTGCATGTGCTGCTCCACCACACAACTTCTTTTGATACTGTTTTACTTATTCTAAATTTTCATTGCCTGATCGTCCCTAGAATACTGTGTGGTATCAACTGGTTTCCAACAGCGATAGTAGTAAGTAAATCGACTACAAAGTCTTTCAAAGTAGGTCAGACACCAAAAAAAAAAAAAAAAAAAAAAAAAAACGGAGCTGCGCGTAGCTCATGTCATTCTGCTTTCAAAGGTGAATCAGCGGCTGGGAGTAGTGGCGTACTCCTGTAATCCAAGCTACTGGGAGGCTGTTGTGTGGGAGAGATCTGGAAACAACTACAGATTCGGCCGTTCCATGAGCTCAGGAATGGCCGCGATGCCTTCATCGAGCTCTGCAGATCGACATATGACAGCGTGGAAATTTCGCCGAGCGGTGGCTAAGGGTTTAGAGAAGCCAAACGCACTAAACACAAGAAAGTCGGGAAACCGAAGCTCATAACGAAAAGATTGCGGAATGCAGTGCGGAAGCAAAACTTCGAGAAGACCAACTCTGAAGCCATCGGCGCGCTAGGAATTATTCCTCGCAAGAAGCGATCATGTAGGAAGAGCGAGCCGAGGGTGTCGCTCGACCACACAATAAATTTTTGCTTAATCCAAATTTGCAATACCGGTTCGACACTAGAATACTGCGATAGTAATAAGCACGTCGACTGCAGTGTCATTTAGGGTAGTGAGTCAGACATGGGGAGGATATAAGGCGGGTGGAATATGCAGCGACAGGGGGCATTGCAGGGCGGGCGCCGACTTCTTGCGCTGCGGCGCGCCGGTGCCGGCGGCGGCCTGGCTGGGCTGCTGGTGCCTCCATGTAGAGCTGCCGCCGAGCCCAGGCACCGTGCCGCTAACGAAGCGATTGCCTTTGGTGACATCTTTTGCAATAACGACTGCGCGAATCGACGGTATCTCGTAAGGAAAGAAAGAGCAGCAGCTGCCGCCGAGCCCAGGCGCCGTGCCTAACACGCAGAAGGTCCCCGGTTCGATTGCGGGCGGAAACCCGTTTTCGTCGCACTCAGCAAGACACTTGCTACGATCTCTGCAGTGACCACTTAAATCAACTTCAAACGTTCCACCAGCAGGGTGCACATGGCTCAAATGAAACATGAAACTGTTTCAGAACTGGTTGTCGGATTTTAGCGCTGACTTGGAGGCCTGGAAATGCGCGAAACAGCCGCCGCCATGCGATTTGTTACCACACCGTTGTACAAAACGCAAGGGCTCGTCCGGGATTTGAACCCGGGACCTCCTGCACCCGAAGCAGGAATCATACCCCTAGACCAACGAGCCTGTCCGTTCCGAAAACGCACTGCATGTGAATGACGCCACCTTTGATGGTCTCACCCTGTAGGGCTGCAGCTCACCCAGCGTTCTCCCTGTCTGTCGCGGTTGGATTGTTTTCATCGACGTCTTTTACTATAGGAACTTCACGAATCGGAGGGAGCTCGTAGCCGATGCCCTTGCTAACACAGAAGAAAAACTGTTGCTATTACGAGTCTCCGGGTGGTACACGAAAAGAACCGTCGTTTCCGTGGTGTAGCGGTTATCACGTCTGCTTTACACGCAGAAGGTCCCCGGTTCGATCCCGGGCGGGAACACAACAATTTTAATCTATATTTCGGATTTCATTTCCGAGATGACCTCACGTCCGCGTATGCAGAGACAAGCAATGTCGTATGCTAGACGGATAGGGCGTCATTTTACTGTCAAATACTGTTGCTCTCTTATTGCACCGGTATTTGGTAACTGGGAACGCCCCTAGCTCCATTATGGCTGGCAAAATTTATAATCCGGTTCTTCAGGGCTACTTCAAGTGCGCTTGCTACTGGCTTTCCTGAGCTCACCCTACTCGCCTTGTCACAGCTCTGTCAAAGTGTGATGCTAACTAATAATGAGAAACTCTTGGCCACTCTCAATCTTACATGCCACCACCCCTTTGTTGTTGCCGTCGTTAGTAAGATGAGGGTAGACTGTCGCACAATTAAGCTTAATCTCCACTCACGGTGCACATATTCCGCAAAGACAACCTTGTTTTCCGTTGCATGCAAAATTACCGTCTGCGTTTCTACCGAATTCCACCTACGTACTTTACTGGTGCCGCATTCTTGTTATATCCACGTGCTATAACAGGCGTCTACTCTTCATTGAGGAGCTGCAACCGGGGCTGAGTTCCACCTACTCTTCAGCACGGTCAAAATGGCAGGGCTCGTCCGGGATTTGAACCCGGGACCTCCTGCACCCAAAGCAGGAATCATACCCCTAGACCAACGAGCCACCTGCCTGGAGCAGTCAAGTTAATCCCAGGTAGTGGACCTCACAGGGAACACAAACTTTTACGTGAATTCGCAAGATAAACGCTTTCTGCAGGCAGCACTCACCACTGATGAGAAGAATATTAAAGGCAACGAATAAAAAGCGAAATAACTTCATCGAACACTGCTTATGAACAGCCGGCAGTGCCTCAGTTTCGGTATGTGGTTTCTCAGGGTTAAGAGAAGGCGAATGCACTAAACAAAAGAACATCGGGAAACCAAGCACCAACTCATAACGAAAAGATTGCACAATATACTGCAAGTAAAATTTACAGAAGACGGATACTGAAGACGCCGCACACAAAAGAATTATTCTATGCAGTAACGATTATCTAGGAAGCGTAAATTGCATGTGCTGCTCCACCACACAACTTCTTTTGATACTGTTTTACTTATTCTAAATTTTCATTGCCTGATCGTCCCTAGAATACTGTGTGGTATCAACTGGTTTCCAACAGCGATAGTAGTAAGTAAATCGACTACAAAGTCTTTCAAAGTAGGTCAGACACCAAAAAAAAAAAAAAAAAAAAAAAAAACGGAGCTGCGCGTAGCTCATGTCATTCTGCTTTCAAAGGTGAATCAGCGGCTGGGAGTAGTGGCGTACTCCTGTAATCCAAGCTACTGGGAGGCTGTTGTGTGGGAGAGATCTGGAAACAACTACAGATTCGGCCGTTCCATGAGCTCAGGAATGGCCGCGATGCCTTCATCGAGCTCTGCAGATCGACATATGACAGCGTGGAAATTTCGCCGAGCGGTGGCTAAGGGTTTAGAGAAGCCAAACGCACTAAACACAAGAAAGTCGGGAAACCGAAGCTCATAACGAAAAGATTGCGGAATGCAGTGCGGAAGCAAAACTTCGAGAAGACCAACTCTGAAGCCATCGGCGCGCTAGGAATTATTCCTCGCAAGAAGCGATCATGTAGGAAGAGCGAGCCGAGGGTGTCGCTCGACCACACAATAAATTTTTGCTTAATCCAAATTTGCAATACCGGTTCGACACTAGAATACTGCGATAGTAATAAGCACGTCGACTGCAGTGTCATTTAGGGTAGTGAGTCAGACATGGGGAGGATATAAGGCGGGTGGAATATGCAGCGACAGGGGGCATTGCAGGGCGGGCGCCGACTTCTTGCGCTGCGGCGCGCCGGTGCCGGCGGCGGCCTGGCTGGGCTGCTGGTGCCTCCATGTAGAGCTGCCGCCGAGCCCAGGCACCGTGCCGCTAACGAAGCGATTGCCTTTGGTGACATCTTTTGCAATAACGACTGCGCGAATCGACGGTATCTCGTAAGGAAAGAAAGAGCAGCAGCTGCCGCCGAGCCCAGGCGCCGTGCCTAACACGCAGAAGGTCCCCGGTTCGATTGCGGGCGGAAACCCGTTTTCGTCGCACTCAGCAAGACACTTGCTACGATCTCTGCAGTGACCACTTAAATCAACTTCAAACGTTCCACCAGCAGGGTGCACATGGCTCAAATGAAACATGAAACTGTTTCAGAACTGGTTGTCGGATTTTAGCGCTGACTTGGAGGCCTGGAAATGCGCGAAACAGCCGCCGCCATGCGATTTGTTACCACACCGTTGTACAAAACGCAAGGGCTCGTCCGGGATTTGAACCCGGGACCTCCTGCACCCGAAGCAGGAATCATACCCCTAGACCAACGAGCCTGTCCGTTCCGAAAACGCACTGCATGTGAATGACGCCACCTTTGATGGTCTCACCCTGTAGGGCTGCAGCTCACCCAGCGTTCTCCCTGTCTGTCGCGGTTGGATTGTTTTCATCGACGTCTTTTACTATAGGAACTTCACGAATCGGAGGGAGCTCGTAGCCGATGCCCTTGCTAACACAGAAGAAAAACTGTTGCTATTACGAGTCTCCGGGTGGTACACGAAAAGAACCGTCGTTTCCGTGGTGTAGCGGTTATCACGTCTGCTTTACACGCAGAAGGTCCCCGGTTCGATCCCGGGCGGGAACACAACAATTTTAATCTATATTTCGGATTTCATTTCCGAGATGACCTCACGTCCGCGTATGCAGAGACAAGCAATGTCGTATGCTAGACGGATAGGGCGTCATTTTACTGTCAAATACTGTTGCTCTCTTATTGCACCGGTATTTGGTAACTGGGAACGCCCCTAGCTCCATTATGGCTGGCAAAATTTATAATCCGGTTCTTCAGGGCTACTTCAAGTGCGCTTGCTACTGGCTTTCCTGAGCTCACCCTACTCGCCTTGTCACAGCTCTGTCAAAGTGTGATGCTAACTAATAATGAGAAACTCTTGGCCACTCTCAATCTTACATGCCACCACCCCTTTGTTGTTGCCGTCGTTAGTAAGATGAGGGTAGACTGTCGCACAATTAAGCTTAATCTCCACTCACGGTGCACATATTCCGCAAAGACAACCTTGTTTTCCGTTGCATGCAAAATTACCGTCTGCGTTTCTACCGAATTCCACCTACGTACTTTACTGGTGCCGCATTCTTGTTATATCCACGTGCTATAACAGGCGTCTACTCTTCATTGAGGAGCTGCAACCGGGGCTGAGTTCCACCTACTCTTCAGCACGGTCAAAATGGCAGGGCTCGTCCGGGATTTGAACCCGGGACCTCCTGCACCCAAAGCAGGAATCATACCCCTAGACCAACGAGCCACCTGCCTGGAGCAGTCAAGTTAATCCCAGGTAGTGGACCTCACAGGGAACACAAACTTTTACGTGAATTCGCAAGATAAACGCTTTCTGCAGGCAGCACTCACCACTGATGAGAAGAATATTAAAGGCAACGAATAAAAAGCGAAATAACTTCATCGAACACTGCTTATGAACAGCCGGCAGTGCCTCAGTTTCGGTATGTGGTTTCTCAGGGTTAAGAGAAGGCGAATGCACTAAACAAAAGAACATCGGGAAACCAAGCACCAACTCATAACGAAAAGATTGCACAATATACTGCAAGTAAAATTTACAGAAGACGGATACTGAAGACGCCGCACACAAAAGAATTATTCTATGCAGTAACGATTATCTAGGAAGCGTAAATTGCATGTGCTGCTCCACCACACAACTTCTTTTGATACTGTTTTACTTATTCTAAATTTTCATTGCCTGATCGTCCCTAGAATACTGTGTGGTATCAACTGGTTTCCAACAGCGATAGTAGTAAGTAAATCGACTACAAAGTCTTTCAAAGTAGGTCAGACACCAAAAAAAAAAAAAAAAAAAAAAAAAACGGAGCTGCGCGTAGCTCATGTCATTCTGCTTTCAAAGGTGAATCAGCGGCTGGGAGTAGTGGCGTACTCCTGTAATCCAAGCTACTGGGAGGCTGTTGTGTGGGAGAGATCTGGAAACAACTACAGATTCGGCCGTTCCATGAGCTCAGGAATGGCCGCGATGCCTTCATCGAGCTCTGCAGATCGACATATGACAGCGTGGAAATTTCGCCGAGCGGTGGCTAAGGGTTTAGAGAAGCCAAACGCACTAAACACAAGAAAGTCGGAAACCGAAGCTCATAACGAAAAGATTGCGGAATGCAGTGCGGAAGCAAAACTTCGAGAAGACCAACTCTGAAGCCATCGGCGCGCTAGGAATTATTCCTCGCAAGAAGCGATCATGTAGGAAGAGCGAGCCGAGGGTGTCGCTCGACCACACAATAAATTTTTGCTTAATCCAAATTTGCAATACCGGTGCGACACTAGAATACTGCGATAGTAATAAGCACGTCGACTGCAGTGTCATTTAGGGTAGTGAGTCAGACATGGGGAGGATATAAGGCGGGTGGAATATGCAGCGACAGGGGGCATTGCAGGGCGGGCGCCGACTTCTTGCGCTGCGGCGCGCCGGTGCCGGCGGCAGGCCTGGCTGGGCTGCTGGTGCCTCCATGTAGAGCTGCCGCCGAGCCCAGGCACCGTGCCGCTAACGAAGCGATTGCCTTGGTGACATCTTTTGCAATAACGACTGCGCGAATCGACGGTATCTCGTAAGGAAAGAAAGAGCAGCAGCTGCCGCCGAGCCAGGCGCCGTGCCTAACACGCAGAAGGTCCCCGGTTCGATTGCGGGCGGAAACCCGTTTTCGTCGCACTCAGCAAGACACGTGCTACGATCTCTGCAGTGACCCACTTAAATCAACTTCAAACGTTCCACCAGCAGGGTGCACATGGCTCAAATGAAACATGAAACTGTTTCAGAACTGGTTGTCGGATTTTAGCGCTGACTTGGAGGCCTGGAAATGCGCGAAACAGCCGCCGCATGCGATTTGTTACCACACCGTTGTACAAAACGCAAGGGCTCGTCCGGGATTTGAACCCGGGACCTCCTGCACCCGAAGCAGGAATCATACCCCTAGACCAACGAGCCTGTCCGTTCCGAAAACGCACTGCATGTGAATGACGCCACCTTTGATGGTCTCACCCTGTAGGGCTGCAGCTCACCCAGCGTTCTCCCTGTCTGTCGCGGTTGGATTGTTTTCATCGACGTCTTTTACTATAGGAACTTCACGAATCGGAGGGAGCTCGTAGCCGATGCCCTTGCTAACACAGAAGAAAAACTGTTGCTATTACGAGTCTCCGGGTGGTACACGAAAAGAACCGTCGTTTCCGTGGTGTAGCGGTTATCACGTCTGCTTTACACGCAGAAGGTCCCCGGTTCGATCCCGGGCGGGAACACAACAATTTTAATCTATATTTCGGATTTCATTTCCGAGATGACCCTCCACGTCCGCGTATGCAGAGACAAGCAATGTCGTATGCTAGACGGATAGGGCGTCATTTTACTGTCAAATACTGTTGCTCTCTTATTGCACCGGTATTTGGTAACTGGGAACGCCCCTAGCTCCATTATGGCTTGGCAAAATTTATAATCCGGTTCTTCAGGGCTACTTCAAGTGCGCTTGCTACTGCTTTCCTGAGCTCACCCTACTCGCCTTGTCACAGCTCTGTCAAAGTGTGATGATAACTAATAATGAGAAACTCTTGGCCACTCTCAATCTTACATGCCACCACCCCTTTGTTGTTGCCGTCGTTAGTAAGATGAGGGTAGACTGTCGCACAATTAAGCTTAATCTCCACTCACGGTGCACATATTCCGCAAAGACAACCTTGTTTTCCGTTGCATGCAAAATTACCGTCTGCGTTTCTACCGAATTCCACCTACGTACTTTACTGGTGCCGCATTCTTGTTATATCCACGTGCTATAACAGGCGTCTACTCTTCATTGAGGAGCTGCAACCGGGGCTGAGTTCCACCTACTCTTCAGCACGGTCAAAATGGCAGGGCTCGTCCGGGATTTGAACCCGGGACCCTCCTGCACCCAAAGCAGGAATCATACCCCTAGACCAACGAGCCACCTGCCTGGAGCAGTCAAGTTAATCCCAGGTAGTGGACCTCACAGGGAACACAAACTTTTACGTGAATTCGCAAGATAAACGCTTTCTGCAGGCAGCACTCACCACTGATGAGAAGAATATTAAAGGCAACGAATAAAAAAGCGAAATAACTTCATCGAACACTGCTTATGAACAGCCGGCAGTGCCTCAGTTTCGGTATGTGGTTTCTCAGGGTTAAGAGAAGGCGAATGCACTAAACAAAAAGAACATCGGGAAACCAAGCACCAACTCATAACGAAAAGATTGCACAATATACTGCAAGTAAATTTACAGAAGACGGATACTGAAGACGCCGCACACAAAAGAATTATTCTATGCAGTAACGATTATCTAGGAAGCGTAAATTGCATGTGCTGCCTCCACCCACACAACTTCTTTTACTGTTTTACTTATTCTAAATTTTCATTGCCTGATCGTCCCTAGAATACTGTGTGGTATCAACTGGTTTCCAACAGCGATAGTAGTAAGTAAATCGACTACAAAGTCTTTCAAAGTAGGTCAGACACAAAAAAAAAAAAAAAAAAAAAAAAAAAACGGAGCTGCGCGTAGCTCATGTCATTCTGCTTTCAAAGGTGAATCAGCGGCTGGGAGTAGTGGCGTACTCCTGTAATCCAAGCTACTGGGAGGCTGTTGTGTGGGAGAGATCTGGAAACAACTACAGATTCGGCCGTTCCATGAGCTCAGGAATGGCCGCGATGCCTTCATCGAGCTCTGCAGATCGACATATGACAGCGTGGAAATTTCGCCGAGCGGTGGCTAAGGGTTTAGAGAAGCCAAACGCACTAAACACAAGAAAGTCGGGAAACCGAAGCTCATAACGAAAAGATTGCGGAATGCAGTGCGGAAGCAAAACTTCGAGAAGACCAACTCTGAAGCCATCGGCGCGCTAGGAATTATTCCTCGCAAGAAGCGATCATGTAGGAAGAGCGAGCCGAGGGTGTCGCTCGACCACACAATAAATTTTTGCTTAATCCAAATTTGCAATACCGGTTCGACACTAGAATACTGCGATAGTAATAAGCACGTCGACTGCAGTGTCATTAGGGTAGTGAGTCAGACATGGGGAGGATATAAGGCGGGTGGAATATGCAGCGACAGGGGGCATTGCAGGGCGGGCGCCGACTTCTTGCGCTGCGGCGCGCCGGTGCCGGCGGCGGCCTGGCTGGGCTGCTGGTGCCTCCATGTAGAGCTGCCGCCGAGCCCAGGCACCGTGCCGCTAACGAAGCGATTGCCTTTGGTGACATCTTTTGCAATAACGACTGCGCGAATCGACGGTATCTCGTAAGGAAAGAAAGAGCAGCAGCTGCCGCCGAGCCCAGGCGCCGTGCCTAACACGCAGAAGGTCCCCGGTTCGATTGCGGGCGGAAACCCGTTTTCGTCGCACTCAGCAAGACACTTGCTACGATCTCTGCAGTGACCACTTAAATCAACTTCAAACGTTCCACCAGCAGGGTGCACATGGCTCAAATGAAACATGAAACTGTTTCAGAACTGGTTGTCGGATTTTAGCGCTGACTTGGAGGCCTGGAAATGCGCGAAACAGCCGCCGCCATGCGATTTGTTACCACACCGTTGTACAAAACGCAAGGGCTCGTCCGGGATTTGAACCCGGGACCCTCCTGCACCCGAAGCAGGAATCATACCCCTAGACCAACGAGCCTGTCCGTTCCGAAAAACGCACTGCATGTGAATGACGCCACCTTTGATGGTCTCACCCTGTAGGGCTGCAGCTCACCCAGCGTTCTCCCTGTCTGTCGCGGTTGGATTGTTTTCATCGACGTCTTTTACTATAGGAACTTCACGAATCGGAGGGAGCTCGTAGCCGATGCCCTTGCTAACACAGAAGAAAAACTGTTGCTATTACGAGTCTCCGGGTGGTACACGAAAAGAACCGTCGTTTCCGTGGTGTAGCGGTTATCACGTCTGCTTTACACGCAGAAGGTCCCCCGGTTCGATCCCGGGCGGGAACACAACAATTTTAATCTATATTTCGGATTTCATTTCCGAGATGACCTCACGTCCGCGTATGCAGAGACAAGCAATGTCGTATGCTAGACGGATAGGGCGTCATTTTACTGTCAAATACTGTTGCTCTCTTATTGCACCGGTATTTGGTAACTGGGAACGCCCCTAGCTCCATTATGGCTGGCAAAATTTATAATCCGGTTCTTCAGGGCTACTTCAAGTGCGCTTGCTACTGGCTTTCCTGAGCTCACCCTACTCGCCTTGTCACAGCTCTGTCAAAGTGTGATGCTAACTAATAATGAGAAACTCTTGGCCACTCTCAATCTTACATGCCACCACCCCTTTGTTGTTGCCGTCGTTAGTAAGATGAGGGTAGACTGTCGCACAATTAAGCTTAATCTCCACTCACGGTGCACATATTCCGCAAAGACAACCTTGTTTTCCGTTGCATGCAAAATTACCGTCTGCGTTTCTACCGAATTCCACCTACGTACTTTACTGGTGCCGCATTCTTGTTATATCCACGTGCTATAACAGGCGTCTACTCTTCATTGAGGAGCTGCAACCGGGGCTGAGTTCCACCTACTCTTCAGCACGGTCAAAATGGCAGGGCTCGTCCGGGATTTGAACCCGGGACCTCCTGCACCCAAAGCAGGAATCATAACCCCTAGACCAACGAGCCACCTGCCTGGAGCAGTCAAGTTAATCCCAGGTAGTGGACCTCACAGGGAACACAAACTTTTACGTGAATTCGCAAGATAAACGCTTTCTGCAGGCAGCACTCACCACTGATGAGAAGAATATTAAAGGCAACGAATAAAAAGCGAAATAACTTCATCGAACACTGCTTATGAACAGCCGGCAGTGCCTCAGTTTCGGTATGTGGTTTCTCAGGGTTAAGAGAAGGCGAATGCACTAAACAAAAGAACATCGGGAACCAAGCACCAACTCATAACGAAAAGATTGCACAATATACTGCAAGTAAAATTTACAGAAGACGGATACTGAAGACGCCGCACACAAAAGAATTATTCTATGCAGTAACGATTATCTAGGAAGCGTAAATTGCATGTGCTGCTCCACCACACAACTTCTTTTGATACTGTTTTACTTATTCTAAATTTTCATTGCCTGATCGTCCCTAGAATACTGTGTGGTATCAACTGGTTTCCAACAGCGATAGTAGTAAGTAAATCGACTACAAAGTCTTTCAAAGTAGGTCAGACACCAAAAAAAAAAAAAAAAAAAAAAAACGGAGCTGCGCGTAGCTCATGTCATTCTGCTTTTCAAAGGTGAATCAGCGGCTGGGAGTAGTGGCGTACTCCTGTAATCCAAGCTACTGGGAGGCTGTTGTGTGGGAGAGATCTGGAAACAACTACAGATTCGGCCGTTCCATGAGCTCAGGAATGGCCGCGATGCCTTCATCGAGCTCTGCAGATCGACATATGACAGCGTGGAAATTTCGCCGAGCGGTGGCTAAGGGTTTAGAGAAGCCAAACGCACTAAACACAAGAAAGTCGGGAAACCGAAGCTCATAACGAAAAGATTGCGGAATGCAGTGCGGAAGCAAAACTTCGAGAAGACCAACTCTGAAGCCATCGGCGCGCTAGGAATTATTCCTCGCAAGAAGCGA